>NW_026057578.1:53603287-53785758 GCF_023721935.1 Panthera uncia | reverse complement strand
TATATTGTACTTTATATAATATTATATTATATTAATTATACTAATTTTTTAATTATCTCTTTTAAAGCTTCTTTTATTGAGCACCTGAGAACATTCTCGATAGGCCCCTCTCAGCCTTCATCCTGGAAGAAACACGCATGTCTTTCAGCGGATGGTGGCACCAGACAGAACGGAGTCGGAATCCTGCCTTGGTGACTGCTTCAGGTGACCTCACGGAGGTCTGTCTTGGGACGCCCAGTGTCTGCCTCATAGCCTGACTGGGAGGGTGAGGATAGTCTATGTGAATCACCGGATAGCACTGCCCCTGCATCAGAATGCACTTGACATGATACCACCATTCCCTTTCCTTAGCTCTCTGCCTCTTCCTATTTTGCGTTTTTTGTTATTCCTGCGGTCTCCCCAGGTAGGAACTAATCACATGTTGAGGGCATCCTGAGACTGTTGTCCTGAACTCCCTCCATCTCATGAAACACTCGGAGTATGTTTCTCCCTCCTTTTTTTTCATGCTTCACTTGGGTTTCTGGCAGACTCACAGCAGCCTTCAGCCAGGAGGCCGATTCCCCGCGTTGACGTGGGCGCCATCTCCTGGTCATCTAAGGAAGGTACACACACATTTTATCGGGGCTTTCTAAACCACGAGGGAATGTTAAATTCAAGCAGTGTTACTACAACCGTTAAAGAGAAATAGGCAGAGTAGCAACTCAAATAGTTCTCAAGTCTTTTGTATCTTGGCATCTTTTTTTTTTTAAGTTTATTTATTTTGAGAGAGAGAGAGCACAAGCAGCGAGAAGGAGAGGCAGAGTCCCAAGCAGGCTTCCTGTCATCAGGGCCGAGGCCTGAGCGGGGCTGGAGCTCACCAATTGTGAGATCATGACCTGGGCGGAGATCAAGAGTCGGACACGTAATTGACAGAGTCACCCAGGTGCCCCTCTTGGCATCTTCGTTTAAACTTATGGCAATACCATGGAGGAGAGATAAAATTTTATAATTTTTTCTCTATCTAGCAAAGTGACTTTTATCCGAAGAGTCGAGCTTTTTTTTTATTAAAACATTTTTTTCATGTTTATTTATTTTGGAGAGACAAAGAGAGACAGAGCGTGAGCAGGGGAGGGGCAGAGAGAGAGAGGGAGACACAGAATCCTTAGCAGGCTCCAGGCTCTGAGCACAGAGCCTGACATGGGGCTTGAACCCAGGAACCGTGAGATCATGACCTGAACTGAAGTCAGTCGCTCAACAGACTGAGCCACCCAGGCACCCTGAGCTTTAAAAAAAAAAAAAAAAAAAAAAAAAAAGGTGGTTAAAATGTTGCAGAAAACAGCAAATGATGATTCAGTTGGGAGTCTGAAATTACTATGAATGTTCTGGATCAGATGAGCACATTAGCGATGTTGAATGAGGTTTATTTCTCAATCCTCGCCCCCATCCCCCCTGCAAGTAAAGTCAAACCATTCATAGATGTTGGTGGGCTTTCTTGTCAGTGATGATGTTGCCTAAACAATTAATTTCTTCATGAACCAGGTGGTATGTGTGAGGGAAACGCATGCACCGGGCACCCTCTTGGATGCCACCGCCTTCTCCCTTGAGGACAAACCTGGGCCCAGCCCTTCCAACAAAGCAACATGTAGATGCTTGAGAACCACGGAGCAGACCCTTTTCCCTGCAAAGCACCATGGAGAATCCTTTCCACGAGGAAGGGACGTCTGGGGCGAGAGCAGACAAACAGGGCAAGGGTGCATGCAGAGAGGAACTGCCTCTGACCGGCCCCACTTGTCTTGCCTTCTCTCTTAGTTTCTGTTCTAGACATTGAAAGCAAGAGTCAGCAGATGCCTGCCCGGCTGGCCACCTCCTCTGTAGATAAAGCTGTATTCACACACGACAGCCACAGCTATCTGTCTGCATGTGGTGTCCTGCGATGCCGTCCCAAGTGACATCATCGCACTCCGCGATTGTTTTGGCAGGGGACGGGAAGCCGGTTACCGCCCCTGGAGGTAGAAGACCCTCTCCTGCTGCCAGGGTGGAGGCGGTCTTGGGAACCACACGGCCAAGAAGTGTGGGCCTGGGGCCGCTGGTGAAATCAGGCGGTCAGGATCAGGAGCGGGTGGGACACAGGCGGGGGCGTTGAGAAATTCCCTATGATCTTATCTACATGCAGCACACTGTGTGCAACTCTCCCCTCCGCCCACACCCGGGCCTTGCTCTCCGCAGCTTGTTAGAGCTGCACTGTGCAGCTGTATTTGTCTCTTCGACCGTGGCCAAGTTGAGGTTATTTGGGTACCTGAGTCCCTTCTTCTTCAATGTCCCTTGAAGTCAGCAGGCCACATGCACCACGGTGCACGCACAGCTTCCTGATACAGAGAACAGGAAGACGTTTGCTCCTTTATATGCAAATAATAAGGGCCTACCATCGCCTCACTCATTAGCAGAAAGCTACTGATGGAGAAGTATTGCCATCCGAGCCTCAAACGTTTGGCAAAATGTTCTCAACGTTTAGCTGCTTTATTCTTTGTCGCTCCTCCAGCCACTTAACTTCATTCAGTTTGATGTAAATGTATGTTCCAGCAATAATTCATCTTAGTTCTTACACCGTGAACTAGAAGGGACAAAGCAAGGCTTTCTACGGGCATCTGCAACTGCATTTTTGCTTATGTGTTTGTTAAATGGCTGAGGCCAGTTTTTGATTATGCTTAATTTTTTTTTCCTAGGATAAAATCCTTACCTCCGAGACTGTCCCCCTCTGGCTATAGATCATCGCATCCACACCCTGGCGTCAGTTCTTATCTATTCACATGGAAACTTTGCTTTGCTTCTCCAACCGGGGGCCTGTCTTCCGAGCTCCAGAACCATCCAAACATTAGACTGCCTACTCAGCGTCACCTCTGGAATTTTGCAAACTCAACATACTTAAAACCATTTTCATGGTTTTTTTCCCTTCCTTTCGTGCCCCCCGCCAGCCCCCTTCTCATGCCTTACACACTAAACCCGTGTTCCCTATTTCACCAGGAAGTGGCACAAGCCAAGAAACCGAGTAGGCTTCCCCACGCTGTCTTACAGCCACATGTTCTTTTTATTATTATTATTATTAAATATAATTTATTGTCAAATTGGTTGTCATACAACACCCAGTGCTCATCCCAACAGGTGCCCTCCTCGATGCCCACCACCCACTTTCCCCTCTCCCCCACCCCCCATCAACCCTCAGTTTGTTCTCGGTATTTAAGAGTCTCTTATGGTCCGCCTCCTTCCCTGTCTGTAACTTTTTATTTACCCCCTTCCCCTCCCCCATACAGCCACGTGTGTTCAACTCGTGTACGATTCCCTGTTCTTTTTATTTTTTATTTTTTAAGTTTATTTATTTATTTTGAGAGAGAGACAGCATGACTGGGGCGAGGGCCAGAGAGAGAGGGAGAGAGAGAGAATCCCAAGCAGGCTCCGCACTGTCAGCACAGAGTCCCATGTGGGAGTCGAACCCACCAACCATGAGATCACAATCTGAACCAAAATCAAGAGTTGGACACTTAACTGACTGAGCCACCCAGGCGTGCCATATCCATTGATTTTAATTCACAGTTAATTTTTTTCCTCTCCATCTTCATGACCATCACCCTAGTCCTATCATTTCCTGTTTTCTAAATATTATTTTATTTTATTTACTTTTTTATTTTTTAGAGAGAGAGAGAGTGATAGAAGGAAGGGCAGAGGGGGAGACAGAGAGAGAAAGGGGGGAGAGAGAGAGAGAGAGAGAGAGAGAGAGAGAATATCCCAAGTAGGCTTTATGCCCAGCACAGAGCCCCATGTGGGGCTTGATCTCACAACTCAGGGATCATGACCGGAGTCAAATAATCTATAATTACTCAGTTGGTACTCAATCAACTGAGCCACCCAGGTGCCCCTTAAATATAATTTAAATTTTAGCACATATTTTAATTGGTAATACAAAGATATAAAACCCCAAGTCAGAACGTATAGAACAGTATGCACTGAAAAATCTCCTTCCTGCCAGTCCCCTAGCCAACCTGTTACTGTCCCCCATGCAACTCATGCTACCCAGTCCCTGTGTGTCCTTTGACACAGTGTAAAATATCCAATTACTCTACTATGCGTCTTGGTTTATTTTAATTAAAGAATTTATCTTCGTGCTCATTCCACAAAAAGTTTCTTTATTCTTTAAACAGTTTTCTGTCATCCTATTAAAAAACAAACTGTAATTTAACTAGACTGTTATTGGTAGGCATTCAGGTCATTGTCAATTTTCCCATATCTATAAAGTAAATTCCTAGAAGTGAAGTTACTAGATTAACTAAGAGCAAAGCCACCATTATTTCTCCTGGAAACAAGAGCTTCCTAGCTGGTGTTCCCTCATCTACTCCTGACCTCCTGTGATCTTTGCTATACTCTACAGCCAGAGTAATCATTTTTTCCATAGGGGTATCCATTGTTCTAGGATCACTTTTGAAAAAAACTCTTTTCCCTCATTCAATTGCCTTACACTGTTGTCTAAAACCTATTAGCTGCACCTCTCTCTGTATTGATCTCTCTACAAATCTCGATTTCAGCCTCTGAACTCTATTTTGATACATTGACCTATGCGTCTGTCCATACATATATTTCACAGTCTTGATTACTAAAGCTCTTGCAAGTATTTTGTATTTCAATATAATTTTAGAATTAGCTTGTTAATTTCTATTTAAAAAAAAAAAAAACCCTGCTGGGGATGTTCATTGGGACCAGTGTGGGATCAATATAGATCGATTTGGTAATTTGGGGAAAAATCAACTTGGGGAGAATTATATCTTGATAATATGGAGCTCTCCAGCCTATGACATAATAGATCTCTGTTTTTAAGTAGGTCTTCTTCTTCTTCTTCTTCTTCTTTAATGTTTATTCGTTTTTTAGAGACAGAGAGAGACAGAGCATGAGCAGGGAAGGGGCAGAGAGCGAGGGAGACACCCGAAGCAGCCTCCAGGTCTGAGCTGACAGCACAGAGCCCGATTTGGGACTCAGACTCACGGACTATGAGATCATGACCTGAGCCGAAGTCCGACACTCAAGCAGCTGAGCCACCCAGGCGCCCCTTAAGTAGGTCTTCTTTAGCTTCTTGCATCGATATTTTGTATTTTGTAGGGCATTGAAGCAGTGATACCCCAGCAGCAACTAATAAATCATTAATAATAATACATACAGAAGGATTCCAAGAAATAGAAAATCAACTACCAGAATCCCACGGTAATAATTGCTTGCAGGCAAGATCCCCAGTGAATGCTACATTAGTGCACCAAATTTTAAGGAGAAGCAGGATTTGGCATAGCTGTTAAATACGGCTCCCCAAACATTTATAAATAACTGCGGCTAATCGTAATTAATTACTATACTTCACAAATTCTTTGATACTCCTTCCTCCATTATGTGGATCTTAACTCTCGTCATCTTCAGTGTGGTCAGGACCTATTCGCGTGTAAATAAGAGTATGAAAAAAGAAATAGTTTTACAGTGGGGAAACCTGGCACACACCACCTTAGCCACATGGTCAAGGTGTCATTGGTAACAAGATGTTTTGCCATCGCATATGCCCAATATTATGCCTTGGATCCTGGAACAGAAAAAGCGAGGAGGACAAAAACGGGGGAGTCCAGATGAAGTCGACCATTCAATATCAGGATCGTGCCAATGTAAGTTTCTTAGATTTGAAACTTGTACCATGATTAGTCAAGGTGTTAACACTGGGGAAAGCTAAGTGAAGGAGATACAGGCATTTTTCGTATTATCTTTGCAATTCTAGGTCTATAATTATTTCAAAACAGAAAGTTAAAAAATCAGGGCAATAATTATGGAGCCGAGGGACATCCAGATGTTGGAGTGAACTGCATAGGGATTGGAAAATACCTATATTTGAAAGGTCATGAAATTAGATGACAAGGATGAAGATTGTAAATAGACAAGTAGAAACCATAAAAAAAGAATCAAATAGAAATACTTGAACTAAAAGGGACAATAACTGAAATGAAAAACGTAATGGATATATTTAACAAAGGATCAAATTTGTATGCAATGGTTCAGAAGAGAGAAAAAAGGATTTAAAAAAAAATAGAAAAGAAATGAAAGATGTCAGACACAGTAAAAAAAAAAAAACAAAACCTTAGTGTATGTGAAATTATATAAAAACAGCCCCCTCCTCACTTCTCCATAGCACCCCTTTCTTATCCCACTCACAGAGAGACTCTATCTTTCGTCACCCTCAATTAGAGGAACAAATATGAATTTAAACATTTAATGATAACTAATATTAATACTCTTAATTAATATTAATTAATGACACCCAAATATTATTTAAGTATGGATAATACATGCATACAAACAGATAATGTTTCTTTAAAATGTGTTATATATGGGGGTGCCTGGCTGGCTCAGTTGGTAGAGCATGCGACTCCTGATCTCAGGGTCATGAGTTCGCACCCCCTGTTGGGTGTAGAGACTACTAAAACAAAAATAAATACACTTTAAAAAAAGCATTTAAAATGTGCTATATATCCTGGACAATTTTGCTGGGTGCTTAACCTATGAAAGTAATAGCTAGCAATTACAGAGCCCTGAAGGGACAGTGCCTTAACTCCAGCACTGCCTCAAGACTAGCCCCGCCTCCTCCGAAGCTCAGCAGGACGCCTGCGCAGTGAGATCTGGGTCAACCGGAAGTCATGGGCAGGAGGTTATTCTTAATGTTCTCACTTTTCAGAAGGAAGAATTTAAAGCCCTGACCCCTTCATTCACTGAAGGAAACGCCAGGAAGTGTTGGAGCTGAGGTCCCAGCCCCAGCAGCCTGCCCCCAAGCCTGGGCTCTCAGGTCCTTCTGCATGCAAGGTAGTCCTGCCTGACTTGAGGCCTGGAAGTGAGGAGCTGAGGCTGGTCTAAGTTCCTGACCATCCCTGTTGATCTTAAAAGAAAGGATATAGCACATTCTCTAAGGTCTCCCTGTGGGCTTGGAACAGCCATAAAGAAGGCCGACAAGAGAGTCTAGACAACAGCTCACATCACGGAAGGAAATGAAAGTTTGGGGAATCACAGCAGCAAAGGGCAAGGTAAAGGGCCTAGACCATCGAGAACCATCCCTGGGGAGGAGAAGGAAATGAAGGAATTCATATTCCTTGGTGGAAAGACTTGAGGACTTGATAAGATCAAAGCCTTAGACAATGAGCACTGATAAAATAAAAAGGGGGGTTCAAAGCATGCTCAGGGCTGGGCGTGCAATGTGCAGATTCTTTTACCTGCCACACGGAAGAACGTGCATTGGGTTTTCCTATTTTCCAGGCCACTCGTAACAAATTCTTCTTCAGCCTTTGCTACCTTCAACCCGTTGATCTAATTTTCTCCTAACAACAAAAAGGCTCCTTCACTGTGAGATAGAAAACAGCACAACCTTCCTGCACACTGGTTGTCTCACAGTGCCGATCTCTCAGAAGTCCTGGGACGTTACGATGCCATGTTGTGCTCTCCTTAACGCATTGTTGAATCAAATGTGCTACAGTTACGAAGTCATTTGACTTTCTTGAGCTATACACTTTAGAAGTGACGACAACTCAGACGGGCTCCGGCTTTTGGGCAGGTAAGGTTTGACTGTCTGCGTTTTCTAGGCAAACCTGCCGGAATGCAGAGAGGTCAATAACTTGCTGGTGTTTCAGAGCTGTCGATCGAGCCCAGACAGGCACTGCTCAGCTTGTCTTCCTACCTGAGGAAGGAAGACAGACCAGGGTGGTCCTGCTGGAAAGCTGGCAGTCAAGACCTTCAGAGTGGCTGGGAGATGCTAGGGCAGAAGCTTCCAAACTTTAGGTGTGCCCAAGAATTTCCAGGGGAGCTTGCTAAAGTACAGAACCTCACCACCACCCCCACCCAGGGGAGCTCCCTCCTAAAACTCTGATGCAATTATTCTGGAGAGGGCCCAGGTGATTTTGACAAGACTGGGGCCACAGTAAAGGCAGCCCAGAGGAGAACTAATGTCAGAGGTAGAGACTCATGGAGTTCTTGTGATGTCCTTTGAACCTCAGTAGCAGGAACGACAAATCTGTTCCTTAACACGTCTTTGATTTGCAACAGAAACAGTACTGCTCTAGTGAGGCCTGTCCAAGCAGCTTCAAGAGCAGCTGGCATGGACAGAGAGGGAGCTGGAACAGGTTGAGAAAGAGCGTGATGGATGCCCCTGGGGACCTGAAAGCTGGCAGCCTCTTGTGGGATCGCAGGGCACACCCTTTGGCCATGCCCGGAACCCTGGGGGCCCTCTGCAGGAAGGCAGTGAGTTCTTGGGTGCACAGAGAAGGAAAGAATAGGGAGTTTGAGTCATCCGTGCATCCACATAGCAATTGTGCATCCAGAGCTGGCAGGCATTCAGAAATTGGGCTGAACTTGGGCCCCCTGCCCCCACAGGACTCCCCTTCCTGTGCTGACTCCTAGTTATTCTAAAGCTTCAACTTTTAAAGGACCGAATACTCTCTTTTGATGAACGTCAACCCGTTTTCTACTGCAAATAGGCTGTTGGGAGTGATCACTTGAACGAATTTTCATACGCGGGAGCTTAGAGCAGGCTGGTGACATAATTTGTGGGACCCGGTGCAAAATGAAAATTTGGGGCCCCTTGTTCACATGGATGTCGATGGCACTAAAATATAAAGCTTTTTCTTTTCCCCTATAGTCCCTTTCCTCAACTTATCACGGCACTGTTTGCTATATAATGTCTATCCTCTTGGGGCATTCTGAGCATGCGATCCTCCCTGACTGCATTGGTTACCTGCCTGTGAAGACAGTCACCATGATTTGTGCAGTACAAGAAAAATAGAAAAGTAGAAACTCACTGCTTCCAGCCGATCAGACCAAAATTCGTGATGACCGTCAACCGCATAATTCGAATACAGTAAAATCAATGTTGGTTAGATGTCAGGGTGATGGTAACTCGTCAGGTCAATTATTTACCAATTCCTTTTATGATATAAAATTTGCTCAAGGCATTTTCTAAAATGAGACAAAATAAGCAAAAAAAAAATGTAAATATATCCCATTATTATTCCTTTCTTGCATAATTGCACTGTATGATCAGTGTCTTACAAAGCAAGATGATACAGCTTATTACAAAAAATAATAAGGGCTTTATCATTGCCTTTTCTCTGGTCTGAATTTTTTTTTTTCAAAAAAATTTTTTTTAACGTTTATTTATTTTTGAGACAGAGAGAGACAGAGCATGAATGGGGGAGGGTCAGAGAGAGGGAGACACAGAATCTGAAACAGGCTCCGGGCTCTGAGCTGTCAGCACAGGGGCCCGATGCGGGGCTCGAACTCATGGACTGCAAGATCGGGATCTGAGCCGAAGTTGGCGCTTGACCGACTGAGCCACCCAGGCGCCCCTGGTCTGAATTTTTAAAGCTTACTTTAAAAATTAAAACTTACTTTAAAACAGATTTCTATTGAATTGTTGAAAATGATGTAGTCTTCTAAAGGAAAACATGAACACGCTTGAGCAGCAGAACACAAACGACAAAAATGTAAGTTGCGGGTTTTTAGAGGGTCATCTTGGTTCTAGGAAAAAATAAGAACTTTTTTATGAGGCAAAATCATTTCTGTTAATGAAGGCAAAAAAAAAAAAAAATCCTTACCCATTGACATTTATCGGGCCGCAGGAAAATTCTCATTTCCCCCGGTTAAACGCCATTGACAGAACATTAACAAAAGGAGAAAAGCATGTCTGTGAGGATTATGTGGGAATTTCCACCACCTATTATCGAGAATTGCCCTGATCCACTGCAAAAACTGCTTTCAAAGGAGAACAAAATACCTTTCGGGGATTTAGCTAACCACACCAGAATTTGGAATGCCCTATCCTTGTTGAGGCGAACTGAGGGCTTTTTCTTTCTAACCAGAACAAGCAATTCGCATCAAGGACCACTCAGGAAAATATATATTAAGGAGCTGGGTTTGTCACATGTCTAAAAGGCGACGGTGTTTTAGCTTCCTGCCAAAGCTGTGCTTTTGTCAAACACGGCTAGAAAGGGGTGCGCGCCTCTCTTTCCTATCTGTTGTTTTCTCTCCCACTTTGCTCCACACTTGTCACACAGCACTTTAATGTGCCTGTGGCTTACAGCCGAAATATACCAGGAAGGTGGTTTTTAATGCTCTGGATCCTGGGAAATCTTGGTTAAAACCCAGATGAAATAGGAAGGTGGGGAAAGGTGTCCTCAGGCTTAGCACAGCTCTGCACTGTCATCCAATAAACTTGCTCAGGTAAGATACCCATGTCTGTCCACCTGGCCTCTAGCCGGTCCAACTGCTGCTGCTGGGAAGTCCTTCCCTCTGTACTCATCCCAGGCAGGTGGAAGCCGCTCTTCTGGTCATGGGTGGGGTCCTGAGGGAGAGGATCCAGGGATTCATTTGTGCTGGTCCTTTGTGAGTATCTTCAGTCAGAATGAATACAGTTTTGTCCTGTAAAATTAGGTTTCATTCTGCAAGGCAGTAAGGATTTCAAAAGATATAGCTGGTGTGTCTGTTAGAATAGTCACACGCAGAGGCACCTGGGTGGCTCAGTTGGTTGAGCAGCCAACTCTTGATTTCAGCTCACGTTATGATCCCAGGGTCGTGGGATCGAGCCCCACGTTGGACTCTGTGCTAGGCATGGAGCCTGCTTAAGCTTCTCTCTCCACCTCTCTCAGCCCCTCACCCCGGCTCATGTGCTCACTCTCTCTTTCTCTCTCTCTCTCCGAAATAAACTTAAAAAGAAAAAGAAAAATCACACCTATAGTTTAGAGTGGTATTGAGAGAAACATAAACAGTTTTGCCTCTTAATCTCACTAAGATTTCTTCCTTTTTAAATTTATTTTTTATCTTTTTATGTATTTTTTAAATTTATTTTTGAGAGAGAGAGAGAGAGCAAGTGTGAGCAGGGGAGGGGCAGGGCGGGGGGCAGGACAAAGGATCTGAAGCAGGCCCTGTGCTGACAGCAGAGAGCCTGATGAGGAGTTTGAACTCACAAACCGTGAGATCATCACCTGAGCTGAAGTCGGATGCTTAACCGACTGGGCCACTCAGGTGCCCCTGTCCCTTCAAAAAACCAAAAATGTATATGGAACCATAGGGAATAGACAACAAAACCAGGCAAGGATACCCCTATTCTAGGATGTTACAGTACTGTAAAGGAGATAATACCTGAAGGTAAATAAAAATGATAAAACAGTGGAAAAAGTCATAAAGCAGATAGTGTGAGGTATTGCTGGTATTTAGAAAAGAGAGAGGTTGTTTCTTTCTACGGTGATTCAGAAGGGCTTCACAGGGGAGCTAGAATTTAAGCTGGGTCTAAAAGATGGCAATGTCTGTAGGGTATTTTCTGACACCACATGCATGGTGTGTTTCCAAAATGGGAGAAGAGGCACAGAACTTCCATACCCTCTCTAGTCATACCACCCTCCCAGCACCTCCACCTGTTCAAGCCAGAGGATTCTTGAACCCTGTTGTTTAGGGGGTTTTATGGAGGTTCCATTACGAAGGCACACTTGATTAGATCATTGGTTGTGACTGAAACTGTCCAGTCCTTGTCCCCTCCCTAGTGGTCAGGGGGTGGACCTAAAGTTTCCAACTGTCTGATCACAAGGTAGATTTCTTTGGCAGACCCTCCCTCCACGAGTCACTTGATTAACGCAAACTCAGGTGGGACTTGCTCTGAATAACAAGGAACTCTCCCCTCGCTCTTAGCACTCTGGAAATCCCAAGGGTTTCACGGCCCTCTATGCCAGGAACTGGGGACAAAGACCAAATAAGTATTTGCCATGATACTGTGGACTGATTTAGACACATCAATGTGGAAAAGTAAGAACAAGGCAGAACAAGAACAAGGCAAAAGAAGTTGAGAGGTATTTAAATCGTAAATACCTGGCTAGAGGTGTGTCACTGAAGTTGTTGAGCCAGGAAGTGACTTGATCTTTCAATGGTTGGGAACATTATTCTGCAAGAGGGTGCAAGGTGGGTGAAAGTGGACAGGACATGGAGGAGGAAGACCAGCTGGCGGCTGGAAGCGGGGAGGTGTATCAGAAATGTCTAGGTAAGAAACAGTGAAGCTCTGAACTAGTATAGAGGTGTTGGAAATGGAGAGGGCCAGGCAGTAGTTTGGTTTGGTCAACAAGAAAGGTGGCAACTTTAGAATCCCATCTGATGATGCAGATTTTTTTTTTTTTTTTTTTTTTTTTTTGCTGGTGCAGGTTAGAGTCCTGCCCCATGCAGGGGCATGGTACAAGGGAAAGAGGCTTCCCATGGGGAATTTCCATCCATGTGCATTTGTTTTCCAAGCTCTTCGCAATTCCACCTTTTCTAGCTATGTGGCATTTTACGGAATTACGAGCGATCGCTCTAGTTTTGCATCTTCATCAATCTGTGGACAGGGCAGTTGACCTGATCTGCTGTTGGAACTGGAAAGTCTGGAGATGTATGCAGTGCCAGTTGCTAGAGCTCCTCATCCGGGAACGTGTTAGGTATGCGTGACTTGGTACTTTGAAATGACGGAAGAGAGGAACTCTTCAGACCAAAAGTTTCTTGCCTGGTTTTCCATGGAAGAAGACTCTGCACGTAAGTTTCCTGCCTCTACTTCAGGCTCTTACTGAGATCTGAGCTTCTGAAAATGACCGTAGAGGGGAGCAGATTTTGCCACCCCCGAATCTGTCTTTGGCATAAGGATTATTTTGAGCTAAAGGCAATCAAAACCCCGCAGATTCAGGAGAATCTCTTCATCACCCCCTCAACTGCCTAAATTTACACTGGAAAAGGGGCCTGTACTAGAAGGAGAGCTATTGCCACGGGACACCTTTTTTTCTAAGGAACTTATCTGCCTAACAGGGCAACCTTTGTTTTCTAAACATCTCCTCTGCCTTCCTGTGAGTGGCCTTTCTTCCCTTTGTATCTCTAGACCCCCCTACCCCTTTCCTTAGCATAAGATGTTATATAAACCTCAATTGCCTGGCTGCCTTTGGGTCTCATAGTTTATGGGGCTCCTGTATGTATGAAATGCATTTATTTTTGTCCTGTTAACCTGCATTATGTCAGCTTAATAATTAGTAGCCAGAGAACCTGGAAGGGAAGAAAGGAAACATTTTTCTTCCCTACAGACCTAATATTAGTGTTTCCCCAACTGTGTTCTAAAGATGGGAGATACTTTTCTGAGTTGAATAAGCTTGAGCAATGCTGGGTTGGACAACATACACAGGTTGCTTTGCTGCAGGACTTCTCAGCCTTCAGCACATCAGTGTGCTTTGTAAAGCTCTAAGGGTGCTACAGTATGTCACCCTTCCCAAATTTAGTTGGTTAAAACCCACTTTTCATGCATTATATCTTAGTCTAGTGTCCTTAGAAAGGACATATCCATGATGCTCATTGACCTAGGGGTCCCCAGGCTGGATGACCCAAGAGACCTATACACCTGGAACCTGTAAAACAAGCCACTTCCTGAGTTCAGGGCTGAGGGGCTAAGACAGACCATCCTGTGTCTCTGGGCCTACAGCAGCCTGCACTATTTCCCTTCCCATGCATGCTGCTCTGTGTGGTTCAGTCCCCAGCCCTTGGCTGAGCATGCTCATTGCAATGGGACCCCAGGAAGGGGGAGGGTGCAGAGGGGAACTTGGCACTGTCTTAGAGTCCAGAGACCTGAATTAGCAGCACTGAGGTGCCTTTCACTGGCTTTCTGACCTTGGGCAAATTGCCTAATCTTTTTGAGTCCCCTCTGAAAGACGGAGGTAATAATCCACTGTATCATCTAATAGTTACCGATCATTTTCTGTATGCCAGGCAGTGTTCTAGATACAGGGATACAGTATTTGCTCCATCCAGGGATGTTAAACACTATAACAATGAGGCTCTAGTTCAGGCTCCACGGTCCTGGTTATTATTATAAAGGAATCACGAACAAGTTCTTCACAATTTGCTCGCACGGCGACATTAATTGTTCAAGCCAGAAAACCAACAGTTTGGGGCGGAATGAAAGCCTGTGATGCTGGGCTCACAGAATGAACACACCGTCCGTTGATGTATTTTATCTCATTTCATCCACGCGACAGTGCCTCAAGCCCTCTCTGTTCTGTGCTGGGCAAACTAAGGCTCAGAAACACAGTATGACTTGCCCAAGGATGTAGGAAGTTTGAATGACATATTAATAAGCTTGATCTATTAAATCATGTTTATTTTTACTGACTATACCACCTATATCAGGAAACAGGAAGCAGATGGCGCACTCAAAATAGGGTAATTCGAAGAGATTTCTTTACACAGAGACTACTGATGGAGATGTGGATGAGCCTCGTATTGACTGGTAGCGGCCAACCTGTTAGCTTCCTGAAGGAGGTGAGTGTGGCTGCCTGAGGCCAGCAGGAGGGCTGTACAGAGCAGCTTCCTGCAGAGAGGGGACACAGCCATGTCCAGGTGTCCCTGTGGGGAGGGACATCCCCTGCCAAGGTCCTTTTACCTCCTTCTCTCACTCTATCCCAGTCCTACCAGACCATCCCAAGCGGAAGCCAGGGGTCACGGGCACCCTTGATATAGTTCAAGTAGGTCAGCCTCGGGCACAGGGCAGGATGGGGAAGGGTGGCAAGTGGATCTGAAGACTGAGGAGTTAAAATTAGCTCAGACCCAGATGGTGAAAACATGCCTGGCATTGCGTTAGTCTGGGATAAGAGATACGGACCAGCCAGCAGAGAAGCTGCCTGTGTTCCTTCCAAGAACATGCTGATGGAAGTTGTGACATGGCAGGGCTCTCTGTGCAGTGGCCTTGCTCTCTCAGATCACAGACTGTCCCTCCGAAGCTTGAGCACTGAGAGGTGGCGTCCCACTCTTGGACCTACATCATTGACGCTCCCTCCATTTCCAGCCCAGGGCCAGAGTTTCAGATGAGGGTACTCTAGACACGAATTCCACATCATCTTTTGTGATTTCCAAAAAACACAGGACCCTGGATTCTGCAGTCCAGGCCTGAGGCCAACCCACTGGCATTCAGCCCCTCTTTGCCCTGAGTTGATAAAAGCACCACTACGTGTAAATTTCACCTTGCCTCCACGGTCCCCCCAAATACTGGGCGACTTTACCTTCTCTCTTCTTGGTGATGCCCCCGGTTCCAGGTGCCTTTCCCTCCTGGCAAGGAGCCAACAGACCTGTCTTTATCAGATTCCACGTTTGCCCTGGGGCTTGGAGGTGGGCAAGTACGCATGAAGAAATCTGGCTCATCCTCCCTCCTGCTACAGTGTAATGTGATGGCCAGTTTTCCCCATTTCTCTCAAGCTTTCAGGAAACAGCCTGGGTGCAAATCCTTGTAGGTGAGCTGCTTTCACTGTGGAGTGTTTGGCGGGTTTCTCTTTTCTGTTAGAATTTTTTGTTTCTGTGAACTCACTCAAGTTTGCGATTTTGTTCTTCCCCATCCTGCTTTGTATCCTGTGAGGACTTTCAAGTTGATGTTGGGTTCTCCTGCCTCTCTATATTCCAAGATGGACTTTCAGCCCTTCTAGAGCAGGAACTGGATGTGGAGAGATGGGGACAGGGCTGTACTAGGAACCCCTGGGGCATAAGAGGGCTTGATGCCTCACTGACCAGTTTGAGAGATTGCTTGGATTTTCTGGATGCCTCTGAGGGAGCTCTCCCTTGGTTTCCTGATTCAGAAATTGAACAGCAGCCCCCTCCGCACACTTTCCTCAGCAAAAACCTGATTGGAGGCACTGGTCCCTTGGGCTCAAACATTGCTACTCCAGATTGAGACCAGCCTGCACCAAATGTCTTTGCCTCACAACTGAATTAGCAGGGGTCTCCCCACTCGTGAGGTCTAGGGGTCACTGGACCTCTAGAAGATTGCCGGTCCCTTCCCCTCCTGCTCCTCACTGTGTCAGGAAGAGCATTTGAACCCCACTTGGGGGGTCACTGTGGGGTTAAAGTTGGTGTTCTACAGTCTGCAGAGACCCCTCCTTCCCTCATTCCCCACCCACAGCCCAACTGGGGAGGATTGTGCCGCCATCATGATCCAAACCCAGCCTTCGTGTTTCCTTATAAATTTGGCACAATCCTAACCCATAAATTCTCAAAGGGGGGACCCTCACATTCAGATCCACCCCATTCGGAAATAAGTCACACCATATTAGGCATAGTTACTGTGCTATGAAGGTTCAAGCCCAGCTCATGGTACAAACTGACAAAGTTCAGCCATCAGTTCGGGTATAATGGGGATAGAATGTCCCTCCGTGCCCCCTGACTCCCACCCCCAGAAGAGTTCTAGGGCCACACAGACCCCGAGAATGAGGGGTGGAGCTTCCTCGGAGTGGCCTGCATGTGTGGGATGGGAAGCTCCCCACACAGCTCCGTACATTTTCTGTTTGGAAGGAGAGTTCCCAATGTGCTCCATAAAGTTCTTTAATTCTCCCAGGCTGTAGGCGCCTGAGCAGATAGCAGAGAATGACATTTGATTTTTATCCAGTTATTTATTTTTTTCACAAATTTTGGTAAGATTCACCTTACATAAAATGTACCGTCTTAGTGATTTTCAAGTGTGCCGTTCAAGTAAATACATTCACATTGTTGGACAACCATCACCACCATGGATCTCCAGCACTTTCTCCTCTTCCCAGGCTACAACTCATCCCCATTAAACACTAAGCCCCATTCTTTCCCTCACCCACTTCTTCTGCTTCCTGTGACTGCGAACTTGACTACCCTAGGAATCTCATGCAAAGTAGAATCACACAACATTTGTCCTTTTGTGTCTGACCTGTTTTAGTTAGCATAATGTGCTCAAAATCCATGTTGTAGCAGGGGTCAGAATTTCCTTCCTTTTTAAGGCCGAATGCTATTCCGTGACATGTATATACCACAATTTGTTTATCTGTTATTCATCTAATAATGAATGGCAGGCATTGAGTCCAAGAGTTTCCACCTCTTGGCTGTTGTGAATAAGGCTGCATAAATGTGCATGTTGAGTATCTCCCTGGCAGTTGGCTTTTTGATGCCTGCCGATCAAAGCACATCTGTTGGTATCTGTTGATCAGAATGGATCTGAATGGGGAGCTCATGAATCTGCAAACAGAAAGGAACTTACCCGGTAACATGGGAGCCACAGAGCAGTGAGTGGGAGAGGCCTTCAGGCCTTAACTCAATCAGGTCTGATGATACAAGTTTGTGGAGAGGTTTCAGCTGTATGGCTCTAGTGATAAGAAGACAAGTAAGCTCTTCTCCCATGGAGAACACAAAGTACGCTCATTCTAGAGAGCTTGGCCAGACCTGAGGTCTGCAGGTGAAAGTGCTCTCGGGGCGCCTTGGTGGCTCAGTCAGTTGAGTGTCCAACTTTGGCTCAGGTCATGATCTCGCCGTTTGTGGGTTCAAGCCCCGCGTCGGGCTCTGCGCTGACAGCTCGGAGCCTGGAGCCTGCTTCGGATTCTGTGTCTCCCTCTCTCTCTGCTCCTCCCACACTTGCTCTCTGTCTCCCTCTCTCTCTCTCAGAAATAAATAAAAATTTTTTTAGAAAGTGCTCTCAATCTGTCCAAGTGCCCTTTGCCAGAAAGTGGAATGAAGTGATCCTTGCTCTATTCTCATATCTGTCTCCTCACCAGGAACGTTGCAGGAAGTCCTGCATTGCTGGTAGAATCCTCTGATGCAATTTCTCAGGGTCTCAACCCTCATTCATGAGCCCTCAGCGACAGCCTGTACAATGTCCCATTGATTAGAACCAGTTTCTACCAGTCCCTAGATGTTTGGGCTGTCGAGAAAGCTTACAGTCTCCCTGCAAAGGACCCATTTTTCTCCTTTAGTGACTGTTCCCAGATCCCAGCCGTAGGGTGCAGCCAATCTGCGGTCCCCACCTCTACCAGCCTGGGGGAGCAGGGCAGGACTGGGGACCCTGGGCATACCACCCCCCACTGTGGGCCCTACTGGGCCAGTGGTAGGTGGTGAGCAATTTGATCTTAGTCTGGTGGGCGGAAACTCAGTGCCTCCATTGCCAATACCCCCATCTGATGAAGCGGCCATCAAGCCCTGTCCCCGTTGAAACCTGGTCCGTGACAAGGCTGTCTTAGGGGAAGAAGGCCATCTTTTCCTCACGCACATTGTTCAGGCCAAGCTTTCTGGGCTTGAGATGGGGACAGAAATACTGAATACCTGCTGGTGGTGGTCTGGGGCCCATTGGTAATCACACACTTGTGCCTCTTCTGGGCTGTCTGGAGCCTCTGTGGGGTAGGCACCCCGTGCAATAGTGGACAGCACAGTGTCAGTGGAAGCCAGGGACACAGAGGGCATGCTGTGCCGTGCCCAGCTCCAGGTTCTTGGGCAACGTCAACAATGCCCCAGCCCCTGAGGTGAAGAGAGAGAGACCAGAAAAAGGAAACCAACTGGAAGTCGAGGGGGTCCCTCCCATGTCTGGGCACAGGCCACAGGGAGGGTGCCACAGAGGATGGCCATAACCCATAACCCATTTTACAGATGTGGAAACAGAGGTCGCTTGACTCCCCCAAGATCACATGGCCAGTGAGAGGCAGAGCCTGAGCTGAAACCCTGGTGTGTCGGCTGCTGAAGTCCACCCTCTAGAAATACAGATGTCAAAGAAAGGGAGGGGCAGCGGAAGCAGCTCTTCTCGGTTGGCAGCGACCACCTCGCTAGGCTTCGGGGTGGAAAACATGTGGCAAAACATCAAGTGGCAGCTACATCCCAGCACCCTGCTGGCTGGAGGACGCCACGCCCCTTCACTCCGTGTCCCCTCGTCGGTACCTTGAGCTGCGCCGATTTGCCCACACTGCATCTCCAACTACACCTGCCTGAGTGGCGGGATGGCAGATTTCTTTCCGAGAGCGTGGCTGTCAGCGCGAAGTCGTTCCACTGAAAGTCAGTATTAGAACTCGTGTCTGCTCACCACGATAAACGATAATCATTCCCCGGATCGCCTGCATTGCTTCTTCCCGCATCGCAGCCCTGGGTAGCATCGTGATGGAAATCCGCAGCGTAGGAGTCATCTTATTTTCCCTGTCAGATAGCTCTGCCCTTATTTTGAGCAATTGAGGACGAAATGAAGCCAATTGTGAGAAAATGATCCGTCAAGAGAGACGGAAATGGGGCAGCTCCCGCCGCTGCGTATGGCTCACAGGTGACACCCAGGAGTTCAGAAGCCCACCCCAGTTTAGCAGGGGTGGGGGGTCTTCCAGGCCCGTTATCTCAGAGGCAGGTCACGTAGCAGGAGGCGTGGAGAGATCAGGGGAAATCCTGGCTGCTCTGCTCAGTTGTATCACTTCGGGCTCCATGTTGACCTTTCTGAATGTTGGCTCGCTCATCTGTAAGATCAGGAGCACGGTTCCTGCCTCGCGGGGTTGTTTGTGAGCATTTAGGGGGATAGGGACTCCGTGGCCCCTGGAACAGCGCCTGGCATCTCGCGGCGTGCCTCGTGGTCCTGCCGCTGGATGTTCCCAGCCCTTTCCTGTGCTCAGATGCTATTTCCCCATCAGGTGCATCCACTCCTTTATTCTGGCTGCCTGACAGCTGACGCTCCCTCTGGTGACAGACACAACATCTGAGAGTGCTCTGGAGGGATATAAAGGGAACTGGAATTCATTCAAGCATTTCTAGTGCTTCTGGGCTGGGAACTGACTTGAATCGTCTTTTTGATCCTCTCCCCACCCTACTGGAGCCCAGCCGACAGGTGTTAGCCTGCTGGCTCAGAGGCCGGGCCCTGTAGGGAAGGCTCCTTTCTCCCTGCTACACAACCCTAGTCCCCATCACTTACCAGCCGATGTCAGGGAAGCAACCTCTGTCAGTGGCGAGCAAACACTACCTTCACAGGGTACCTATTGAGCATCATTCTTGCCCGGGCAGGTTTGGACTCAGTGGGCGCTCAGGCCGTGAGAACAAGACAACAGGGCCATTGCTCATAAATGCAACAATTCCTTGCATGATGTCCTTATTGTCTAGACCTCAGGAAAGGCACCCGTGTGCCATACTGCTCACTGGGAGTCTTGTCCGAGGTTAGCCGTATCCATCAGGGTGCTGCTGTTTTAAAGGGACTGACGACCCTGTATCTGAACCTCTGCCTGGAAAACCAATTTGCTGAAGGCTTCTCGTTGTCTTAAGTGGTTTCTAAGAATATTTGTTACGTGGTCGTGAAAAATATAGAACACAGGGCATGCGGAATGCAATTACCTGGTGCCTGGGTCCCTCTCCAGGACCATCTGATTTAATTGGTCTCTATTGGCTTCAGCCCTGGGAGCTTTACATGCTCCCCAAGGTTTCCAAAGTGAAGGCCAAGCTCAGAACCAGTGCATTAGATGGACCTTAGTGGAAATCCCTAGTCATTGACAGGTTGTGCAATCTAGGTAGCCGCTGACCTTCTCTGAGCTTGAATTCCTCATTTGTGAAAGAATGGCTATCGTGTTGATCCCGGAGCCTTGTCTTGAGGATAGAATAAGACAGGGGGCACCTGAGTGGCTCAGTCGGTTAAGCGGGTCGCCTCTTGGTTTCGGCTCAGGTCACGATTTCACGGCTCGTGCGTTCAAGCCCCACATCGGGCTCTGACAGTGCGGAGCCTGCTTGGGATTCTCTCTCTCTCCCTCTCTCTGCCCCTCCCACACACGCACTCTCTCTCTCAAAATAAATAAATAAATAACTTAAAAAAATAAGCATAAAACAGGATATATGAAGTGACTGCCTAACATAGCAGGCGTGCCTGCAGAAGTAGGGACTCCCCACAGGCACCTGGGCGAATGAGTAACAGGTCTTCAGGAAGATGTGTGCCCTCGGGAAAGCCCTCAGTATGTTGGAGTGGAGCCCCTAGGTACGGCCATGTCCTATGGCTTCCCCCCTCCCCTCCCGCCCACTGCTAACTGCCCCATCTCCGGAGCATGCCATGAATTCAGTACCACCCCACCACTGGCTGGTAAAAGAGGAAATATTTTGAAGAACCAAGTTTGTTATTTCCAAACACCTCAGGTACCTAGGTCTCTGGTTCTTCACCTCTTCGGCGTCACAGACCTGCCATATTCTGAGGATCTTCCCCCAAAGTGCACTTAGGTACATCCAAAGCAGTTTGAATGGGTATCGAGCCACTGAGCCCGTCACTGAGCCCATGTTGAAAGCACCAGATCTGAGTGAACCCAATGCCGTGCTCACGTTTGGGAAAAGGAATCACAAAGCCGTGTTTCATTCCTGGTCAGATGCAAGGCGGTGGTGGAGTCGGGAAGAAAATCCAGGTTCCTTATCCTGTTTCACTGGTACTGAAGACTCATTTTACTGCGTCCTTCACAAAGGAGGAGATGGAAAAGGGCTTAGAGTCCATTGTACTTGATCTATACATGAATGAGAGGTACAAGAAAAATGTTTATTAGGAAGGTCCCCAACTCCAGTGAGGTGCCCTCCCAAAATGCCCCCAGAGGGTGCTCGGCTTGCCCCACCACAGCAATGAACTCTCCGGGGGGCATTTGCCTGGTCGCTTGTCTGTCTCCCTCTGAGGGCCAGGGACACATCTGTCCTATTCATTATGGTGGCCCCGGCACCTGGCCTAGGTTAGGCAATCGATAAACATTGATGGAACGGATGAGTGAATCACTCTAAGAACAAACACACTAGAACAGTTAAAATACGTAAGCATGATGAATTGAACTAAGCATTCAATGCGGTCTCCGCACAAAACCCTTCGAATTTTTATTGCAAGTGTTTAAATATTCAGTTATGTTGCCCTCATTTGTGTCTTTTCTGTTTCCCACTGCCCCCACCCCCACCCCCCTGGGTCTTTTATCCCTTAGTATGAAGTGGGAGCCTGAGTATTCGATACTGCCAATAACAACCTGCCAATTCTGATCCCAGGGACTCAAGCAACAGTATTAAAAGGCATCTGGAATATTTTAAAAACACTGTCCCCTCACAGGGAGCATTAAATGCTATCATCAGGCTGGCATTGGGTACGGAAGAGCCTGCCTTTATGCTCTCTTGATGAGACGCTGTCATGAATATTAATTCTCTATCCTTAGAATAAACGACGCCCTGTGGGCTCTGTCCCCAACCACCGAGAGATGAATATGGAAACCAGCGGCCAAAGTGGGGACGGGGCCTGCAGGCAGGGGAAGGGAGTCTTTGAGACAGAGTCGAGGAAACACCAGGCTCTGGGAGGTGATTTCACAGCTCGGAGATGAGAATCGTGGCAAGGGAACCTAAGAAACTAGAAGCAAAAGCAAAACAACCATTTACAGAGAAGTCTTTGAGCTCTAAATACCTCGCTGCCACCTCAGCCTCTCACAGAATAGATTTCTGCCCCTTGGAGAAACTGTTTGCTGTGGACTGACCTACTTTTCACATGAAAGATACGTGCACTGAAGTGTTCTTCTCTCTTAGCTGGATGGTTTTTTTTTTTTTTTTTTTTTTTTTTTTTTTTTTTAAGCCCTTCTTTTTCTGACTCTGACATAGCTATACTGTGGGATAGGACTCATTAACTAAGAAGAATGCTCTATGCCGGGGCTGTTCTACAGAACTTTCTGTGCCATCCAGTACGAAAGCCACTGGCCGCGGGGGTCCCCTGAACACTTGAAATATGGCTGCTGGCTTGACTGAAGAACTGAATGTTAAGTTTTGTTGAATTTTAATTAATTTAAGCTTAGTCACTTGTAGCTAGGAGCCATAGACCAGACCAACACAGAGTGGATCAGGAGAGTTCCTAGTTACATTGTCAACGTGGAAAAAAGAAAAAAAGCAAATTGCAGTGTTATACATTTGAGGCAATCCCCGTTTTGAAAATACACTCACCGCAAACAAAACACTACGTTTACATTTGTGCATATAGATGCTTTCAAATGCATCAGAAAAAAATGGCTGGAATTATACCCAACGGACCCCGGAGTAATTACCTCTGGGGAGAAGGCACGAGAAGAGATCAATGAGGTCTGTTGCTTTATCAGCTTTGTTGGAATTTTTAAAAATGAAAATGTATTCATGTGTGATCTACATGTATAATGCAATATGAAAAGAGAACACTTCAAAAATTGTTTCCTTGCCTGATATACCCGGAGTTATTTTCAGTCTGGTTACAGTGATGAATCCACCTGAGTCCGGTAGCTGAGACCAAAGAAGCCAGAGAACAGGTAGGTGAGTTGTCAGATGCTCTTTCTAGGGAGCCCAGAGATCCTTTGTAGCGGGTTGCGGGGAGGAATCCAAAATGCCTAAGTGCACGTACCCATCCATAGGGGGCAAGTATCACGGAATACTCTGTTCTCAACCTCAACCGTGTGGGTATTTGAATCCAGATGCTGGAGTCCATCCCAGAGATTAGAGGTCAGTCTGTCTGGAATGAGCACAGGGCAGTGGACTTTTTAGAAAGCTGCTTGGGTGATTTTTGTTGTGTGCCACAGTTGAGAATGTCTGGGCTGAGGACAGCCCTTAGAGGAATATGCAGGAAGCAGGAAGCAGCACAGGGGGGTCAGGGCCCCACGGGAGGAGCCGTGGCCCTTTGGCGAGGGGAAGGACACGAGGGCGCTTGCTCAGCTTGGCATCCTCATGCAAAGGAACATGGCAGCTGAACTCTCGAAGGCCAGGGTTGGGTTCCAGTCTCTACGTGGGTCATGTCTCCCCTACAATGGCTTGAAATCACTGATGGCGTCTCCATACAGTGACTGGGGACCTCCAGCCCCCATCCCTGACTCCAGACTCAGGTTTCTAACTCCCTGCACATGGTTCCTGCCCGGACACCTCATCAACCCGCTTCAGAGCATGGCCACACTGGGACCTCTTCTCTCCCCCCCAGGCTCCCCGATTCCAGAAAACAGCTGCACCACGGGCTCTAGCCAGAAGCTCCTCTCTTCCCCTCTTACCCCCTATCCAGTGCATCTTCAGCTCTTGCCAGCTCTACCTGCAGAAGGGGTCTCTGTCTAACCTCACCCTGCCTCCGCAGTGTCACTCTGGTCCAGGTCTCTGTGCCACCTATGAACATTCCACCAGCTCCCCTCTGATTCTTGTCCTCCAGCTTACTCTTCCCGCCCCATGGAGGAGGCTCCAAACCACAGCAGGAAGGAACGTGTCCGCACAGCCCTCCCTGCCCACCACTCCATGCCCAAAGCCTCCCCAGCAGCCCCCCACCATGCCCCTGCGAGCAGCATCCTTATCCTTCCGTCCCTTTCAGACTCATCTCCCGCTAGCTGACCTCCTTCCTTCTCAGACCCAGTCACATGGGTGTCCCTGTACACTTGAAGATTCCCTGCCTTAGCGCATGTGCACTAGGTCACACTCCCTCCCTTGCGCCCCTCACCTGGGTCTCTTCTCCAATGTCCTCCTTGGGAGGCCTTTCCTGGCCTCTCAGGTCTCAGTCAAGAAACCACCTCCCTTCCCTACCGGGGTCCCTCTCCAGTCCCTTACCTGGACTTACCTTTCTACGTGGTACTGAGAACAGCCCAGAATGACTGCTTGTTCTTGTTTGCCTCCTCCTCCGTCCTCCACTGAGAAGTAAGTGCCTGGAGGGTGGGGACTGCCTGGTTGCACACAGCTGTCCTGCCACGTCCTAGAACAGGGTCCCACGAACCGTGGCAGGGCAGGTGCTCGGTGTTCCTTGACCGAGTGAGTCTTCGTTATCAGCCGCTGACTACACACGGCTATGTATTTGCTCATGTTTTCTTAAGCTATAAAATGCAAAATGATTTATACCGTAAAGTAGGCAAAATGTAAAATGTACCAGTTTAACCAGTTTTAAGTGTATCGTTCAATGGCATTGACATTGACGTTGCTGCGCAACCATGACCACCATCCATACCCAGAACTTGCCCATCTTTCCAAATGGAAACTATACCTGTAAAGCAAAAGCTCCTTCCTCCTCCTGCCCACTGCCCCTGGCAACCACCATTCCATTTTCTGAATCTATGAGGTTGACTACGTTCCCTCGTATAAACGGAATCACATAATATTCCTCTTTCTGTGTCTGGCTGATTTCACCTAGTGTAACATCCTCAAATGTCAACATTTCCTTCCTTTTAAAACTGAGTCATGGGACGCCTGGGTGGCTTGGTCGGTTAAGCGTCCGACTTCGGCTCAGGTCATGATCTCGCGGTCCGTGAGTTCGAGCCCCGCGTCGGGCTCTGTGCTGACCACTCAGAGCCTGGAGCCTGTTTCAGATTCTGTGTCTCCCTCTCTCTCTGCCCGTCCCCTGTTCATGCTCTGTCTCTCTCTGTCTCAAAAATAAATAAACGTTAAAAAAAAAAATTTTAAAACTGAGTCATACCCCATCGTGTGTATGTACCACATTTTGTTTATCCGTTCATTCATCGATGGACATTAAAGTTGTGGTCATTTAAGTCTTTGGGGTGGGAGGAGGCAGAGGGAGGGGGAGAGAGAGAATCTTAAGTAGACTCCATACCCAGCACAGAGAGTGACATGGGGTTCCATCTCATGAACCCGTGAGATCATGACCTGAGCTGAAATTAAGAGTAGGATGCTTAACCGACCGAGCCACCCCGGGGCCCTCATTTAACTTTTTAATAGAACCTTGTAGCAAGAGTGCTTGCCAAATGTGAGGTGTGAGGAACAAAAGTACGCCGTCTGATCTAGTATAATCGATGGTCCAGGAAGCCAGCAAAGCAGGATATTCCCTGGACTCCCAGAGTAGCCCTTTGGGGCAGCAGCGGCTAGACCCGAGTGGCCTGGGGGGTGCACATGCCCAAAATGACCTATCTCAACGTCAACATTACACTTAGTAATTACTCACGATAACTTCTTTCTTTTTTTTTAAGGTTTTATTTATTTATTTTTGAAAGAGACAGAGATAGTGTAAGTGGGGGATGGGCAGAGAGAGAGAGAGAGAGAGAGAGGAGAGAGAGAATCCCAAGCAGGCTCCACGCCGCCAGCACAGAGCTCAATACAAGGCTCAAACCCATGAAACTGTGAGGTCATGACCTGAGCCGAAACCAAGAATCAGACACTTAACTGACTGAGCCACCCAGGCGCCCCCCACTCACAATAACTTCGAGTTACTACCACCGAACTGTGAGAAGCTGGAGATTTCAAGGGACAGGGAAAATTCCTGGCCATTGTGTGCTTTGGTTTGGGGCTGAGGTGCTCCTGGTAGCCTTGAGAGGCCTTTTTGGCTGTACTTGTTGGCCACCTGGCTTCCTCCTCACACCAGCCCTCTGCCCTGTCCATTTTCCCTGTGAGGCCGACTCCAACCAAAGAAGGCGGTTGGAGTTCCCCACCATTCCCTCTCCCCAACTCACCTCCCCGTCCTGCCCATCAGAACCCAAGAGCCAATTGAAGGAACAAGTCCGCCATTTTTTTTTTTTTTCCTCTGAAACTTGAAGCCCCAGGAAAGAAAGCAAAGTCTGGTCAAATTTGATTGTGTTGCAGATGAAGAAAGCCGTGGCTATGCCTCCAAGAATGAGCAGAGGGTGCAGGTAGGCGTGTGAGGAGGCTGGGCTGATTGGGGTGGAGGAGCATGGTGGGAGATAGCTAGGGGAAGCTGGGGAAGGAGGGAGACAGTTGATGAGGGAGCTGGAAAAGCCAGGAGGGGGATTGCGGGTTTTTCTAGAAGGAGGCCCATCTCAGGCAGGGGTTAGGAGTAAGGAAAGGCAAATGTTGTATCCAGCCTAGAATCCTTTTGAGCATCCAACCACATGCTCTTCTCCTCAAAACCAGGTCTGTGGGCCAGTGCCAGTGGCGAGGGATCTGTTTCCAGTCCACGGTGAGGGAAGCACGGGAGTGAAGAGGAAAGAGGGGACAAACTGGGAGCAGCTGACAGGCCAAGGCATCCAAGCACATGGCCAGTAGCCTTAGCCAGTCAGAGGGTCTGAGATCAGGGGCTGTTTACCTGGTGCTGAGCCTGGCAGGGGGGTGGGTAGGGAAGGGTAAAGGGGTGGCGAGGCGAACACAGGCTGGGTTCTACCAAGCCCAGTGGGGGGTCCTGTCAATCCTGGAAGGGTGGATGATACCAGTCCTTCACCATGCATGGCTTGAGGACACTGTCCTAGAGCGCCAGCCCCTGTCCCAGCATGCCAGCCTCTCCTGCAGCCTCCATACCCAGCCTGCTCTCAGGTTGGACACCCAGTGAGGTGGCTGGTCTGCTTTTAGGGGCAAATGTGCACACATCTCCCCTCCCTAAACACTCCCCGCTCCAATGGTGAGTTACTTTCCTGTGAATGATGCTTGGGGACCTAGGCCGTCTGAGGAAACAGAAGAGTGAGGTCAAATTTCTCTCCCACTCAAGAGTGTGTTCTCTTGCAATGGAATGGTGGGCGAGGTGCCCCATTACTCTGTCCCTTCCATTTATTTACATTTTGCTTTTCTCCCTCTCTCTACCTACAGTTGAAATCTCACAAGTTAAGCGTATGCGTGATTTTGCTCCATGGTAGAAGTCATGGAAGTAAAAACTGTGTGTCCACCACGAACCAGGCCCCGGGATCATAACTTTCCATGGATTTTATCATCGACTCTTCACCTCAGCTCAAGGAGGAGGATGCTATTATTGTATCAGTTTACACTTGGGGCTGTTGGCGAGAGTTGTTTTAACTCTTCCTATCCCTTGTGTTATGAGTTGAATTACTCACTTCCTGCCCCTGCAAATGCTATGTTGGACTCCTAACCCTCAGTACCTCAGAAAGTGACCTCATTTGGAAAGAGAGTCTTTATAGATGTAACACACTAAGAGGAGGTCATTAGGGTAGGCCTTGACCAATATGACTGGTGTCCTGACAGGAAGGGGACATTCAGACCCAGATGCACACAGGGATGACCACGAAGGAACACAGGGGAAAGCCACGCTAAGACAGAGGATTGAACTGTTGCATGTACAAAGGAAGGAATGCACAAAAGTATGGCAACCACCCACCAGAAACAAGAAAGAGGTAAAGAAGGATGCTTGCCTATAGGTTTTAGAAGGAATATGGCCCTGCCAACACCTGACGTCAGACTTGTAGTCTCCGGAACTGAGAAGACAATCATTTCTGTTGTTTGAAGCCACCCAGGTTTTGGTATGTGTTACAGCAGCCGTAACAAATGATCACCTGGATCCAGCCAGGCCTGAAGCCATGGCTATTTTAGTCACACAAGCCTCAAACTCTTCTTTTCTTTCTCTTGAGCCGATATCCCCCACTTGTAACCAGAGAGTGACTGTGTCAAATGGTCCATGTTGTCACTGCAGCTTTGTGCTTGGTATCTGACCTGTTGGCCATCTTTTCTCACCTTTGCCTGTGAGACCACCCCCCCCCCCATCCCCTGCCCCGGCGCCTTAGCATGGGGAGGGCTGCAGGAAGTTTGTGCTGTTGAGTCATGAAGTGAAATGACTGTTTCGAAATATTGCAAAAATAATAGCCTCTTAGAACAGTTTGATGTCTTTTTCTTTACATGTTTCCCCAAGCAGGGTAATGAGGTTGGCGTCTCCGTGTGGCCCGTGGTTTACTCAGCACGACCAGGGAAGAAAGGCCCGTCTGGGCTTCAACACCTTTCAGAGGGAAATTCATGCTGTTCCTCTGGGCTAAGGCTTCACGTGAGTACAGAAGATGGCATGGGGGAGGTGATCAGAAGCCCTTTTGCCAATCAGTCTTTCCAGACCTCACTCCCAGAGTGGCAATTAGGTCTGCTACGAGAAGGAAACAAGTTATCTTAGTAGGTGGGTAACCCTTGATCCTACTGGAAAAAGAATTAGCTCATTGGGGACTACACATTTTAAATTAAAAGTTGGCATTTTTATAAAGAGCGTATAATTTTAATATTCTATTCTGTGCCCTCAACACAATTTAAGTGACACACCAAGCATGCACTCAATTTTGTTCTTAAAAGAAAAAACCAATCTTGTGTCTCACTAGAATTCAGCATGTTTTTGAACCGACAATGTTAAGAGACAGCGTTTCTGAAATATAAAGTAGAACTTGCAAGAGTGAGAAGCTTGTTTAACTTCATTGAATTTTTACTGAGTATCTTCTAATGGATATGGAATGGACAAACATGGAAAACCAAATAATCTATGACTCTTGCCCCTGAAACGCTGTCAGTCCATGACAAGTATGATAAGGGCTTGAATTTTGGAAAGAAATTTTGGAATGCTTTGGGATGTAAGAAACAAACAAACTAACAAAAATCGGACTCAACTGACCTAAAAACTCACATGACTTAAGGTAGTTTTGCTTCCAGTTTAAGCTGGATCCAGGGCCTCAAATGCTCCGACCAGGATTCAGTTTCTATCTTTTCTCTATCTTTTCTTTTCTTTTTTTTTCTTTTATTATTTTTTTTACAGATGAAATTTATTGTCAAATTGGTTTCCATACAACACCCAGTGCTCATCCCAGCACATGCCCTCCTCAATGCCCATCACCCACCCTGCCTTCCCTCCCACCCCCCATCAACCCTCAGTTTGTTCTCAGTTTTTAAGAGTCTCTTTCCTCTATCTTTTCATGTCTTCCCCATTCTTAGCAGCTCCTCTCCACTCCTCTTGCCCCAGCCCGTACTTTCAGCCCCTCTACTATTCTGCTCCCTGGGGATCAGGAAGAGGTACGAGAAGGTGATGCATTGAAGTTTGAAGGCAGAATTTGCACTGGATTGACAATAAGCGAAGCACATTCCAGCAGAGAATATCTTGAAAGGCATGGTCTGGGAGCTTCACATAGTTTGGGGCTGCCGGAAGAGAGAGTTCATTTCAGGGAATGTGAGTTACACTGGGCGCCGAGGGGCCAATGATGCCCTGAGCCCATTGGAGGAGGTAGCAATTTATTCTGAATGTCCCGGGGAAGGATTCTAAGCTGGGTGTGCCATGATAAGATCTGCACTTTAAAAAGAAAACTGAAAAGCCTGACTCAAACCAGTCTAAACAATCAGGAAGTTTATTATCTTATGTAACTGAGTTCAGAGGGAGGGTGGGTCCAGGCTTGGCCTGATCGGCACTCAAAGAGGTCCTCAAGTACGTGATTCTTTTGTGTTTCTCTGCTCTGCCATCCTCAGTGTGAGCTTTAACCCAAGTCTGGCTCTGCTCGGGGTCACAGAATGGCTGCCTGTGGCCAGCAGGGCCATATTCAGTGTCCTGTGTGCATCCAATAGGGGGGGTCAGGGGAAGGGGGGACAGTGAGGGGAAGAGCGGGGAGAGACAGGGAGACAGAGATAAGAGAAGTCAGAGAGGGAAGGGGAGGGGATGGGAGGAGAGAGAGGGAGAAAGGAGGCTAGAGGAGGAGACGGAGGGGGCAGAGGGGGAGAGAGGGTGCGAAAGAGGGAGAGAAATTATCTGCAGACTCTTAACTTCTTCCCAAATGGATTGACCAGGAATTGGGCACTGAATGTGGACACTGGGAAAACAACCATCCACATAGCATGTTCCCAGTCCTTTAACTCACACCCAGGAGTCCACTGTGTTTTGGAATTTAGAATTTTTGGATTTGGGGAATGGTGCCTGTGACTCTACACCCTTCCCTCCCCACCTGCCTCCGGGGACTCTGAGGGAGTGGCCCATACTCAAACAGTCCTACAGGAGGTGCCTAGATCCTTGTGCCCCAGGGATAATTCCCTAAACACCATTTAGGGCAGCTTTGCGGCCGGTGAGTCACAAGCTTGTGGTGTGCCTCCTTTCTGGGTGTAGGAGTGTAGGAAGGAGGGTAGGGTACCCAGGGGGCTCAGAGAGGCTGCTTCTGAAGCCATTTCTTGGTGATGCAGGATGAGGGGAAGGGGGGCGGTGTCCGTGGGAATGGAGAGCTCAGTGGACGCGGGATATTCAGGGGAGATGATGACAAGGCAAACGTGAAGACCAGATTACCTGGAAAAATAGCAGAGTCCTTCTTCTGCCACTAGAGGTTGTGAAGAATTGAGACTAAGTTCATAGATGGCTGAAGTGTTTGCAGGTCGTTTGTGTGGAATCATCTTCAGGACAAAGAGCTGGAACTTCTGTTTGTGGATATGTCTCAGATATGAAACTATATTTCCCTCAACATCCGTGGAAGTGTATTTACGTTGTGTCTCATAAATGCATATGTGCAGTCTTAAGAACTTAAGTGTTGAGATACATTAGCATCCTGCACTCAGGTGGGCCCTGCCTGGGAAGGCCCCTCTAGGGCTCCCCCTTCGCCATGGTCTGTGGGTACAGGGGAGCTGTACCTCCTGTTGCCAATAGAGCAAGCGAGAAGAGGTAAAAGACAGGGCAGGTTATTTAGATGAAAGTGTGGAATTTGGGTCACAATTAGTGGCACCAGAGGATTCCCTGAGGTCCCTTCTTTAGCCCACCATAAAGAATTCCTTACTTGCCAGCCCAGAATGGAGACAGAGGGCCAGAGCCCTATGGTCTAGGGCCGAGGGCTGGGGGTGGGGTGGGGTGGGACAAGAGGAAGCAATGGAAGCCATGTGAGGTGTGGAGGAAGTGCATCAGCCAGGACAGGAGGTTTTAATTGCCATTACTTGAACCACGTGTGTGTAATCCCTGTCAAAATGTTCCAGAAACACTTGAGCTGGGGGTCAGTTTTGGTTGCCGGACGGTGAGGACAGTGACAAGGGACCACCACCAGGGAGGGAGCATCAAAGTCAGAAGGGTGCAGGTCCTCAGTCCAGACTGAAGACTTTCTGAGGTATGTGGAGGGGGGAATCAGATCCTAACAGAGTGGGGTGGCCTTCCGGAGGCCAGAGAGCCCTGTGGGGGCAGAACTGGCACGAGATTTGGTTCCCTGGCAGGAGGCCCAGGCTCTCACCCCTGTTTGACCTGGAAGGCAGGGCTGCAAGCCTGGTTAGTTGGAAGGACGAGCCAGAAGCAAGTGCTTCTTGCCGTTTCCACCCACATCCGAGCTGGCCTTGGCCCCTTCTAGGGTTCTGGGGCCTCCTGCCCTGATTTAAAACTCCTCTTCCCAGGGTTTCAACAGATCCTGACTTAACACCCTTCTGCTTTGTTTTTTTTTTTAAGATTTTTTTTTTAATCTCTTTTTATTTTTGAGAGAGACAGAGATAGAGCGCAAGCGGGGGAGGGGCAGAGAGAGAGAGACACAGAATCTGAAGCAGGTTCCAGGCTCCGAGCTGTCAGCACAGAGCCCGATGCGGGGCTTGAACTCACGGACTGAGAGATCATGACCTGAGCCGAAGTTGGATGCTCAACTGACTGAGCCACCCAGGCTCCCCAACAGCCTTCTGTTTTTTTTTTTTTTTTTAAGATTTTTTTTTTTTTAATCTTTATTTATTTTTGAGAGAGAGAGAGACAGAGCAAGAGCAGGGGGAGGGGCAGAGAGAGAGGGAGTCACAGAATCCAAAGCAGGCTCCAGGCTCTGAGCTGTCAGCACAGAGCCCGACTCGGGGCTCGAACTCACAGACTGAGAGATCATGACCTGAGCCCAAGCCAGACGCTTAACCGACTGAGCCACCCAGGCGCCCCAACACCCTTCTGTTTATGGCCTCAGGCTGCTTTCTCTTTGGCTGGTCTGGAGACCCGGCTCCACACAGACATCTCACCCCAACTGCAGACACAGGTGAGAGCGACCTCCATCCTCCACCGCATGCCCACCTGGGTCCCGGTGTGAATGTGGGCCTCCTATCACACCTGCCAGCAGCCCTCAGGGGCCACCTGTCCGGGTTCCTGTTATGTGCTGCTGACAGATTTAGGCCACGTTCCTCTCTGCCCCAGCTCGGGTGGACTGCCTCCTGCCACGCCCCTCATCCCATATGGTGGTGGCTCTCAGGGTCACAGTGGGAGCTAATGTACTCACCCCGACGAGCCCCAGATTTTCCCTTTTACAGTGAGAATCACCCCAGCCCACAAAAACAGGCAGTTTGAAAAGTGCACATGTGACTGTGATCTAGCCAAGAGAATTAAACTGGAAAAAAACTGTTCATGTAGAAGGAGCATGGTGAGGTCCATTGGTAATAAACTAATAAAACATTCTGTAAATATTCCAGACCACGAGGTGGTCTGTGGCCGCTCACAGGAAGCTACGGGACCGGTGGATTAATACACGGTCCCATAACGCCCAGAACACATTTTCCGGGTGGGAAGGAGCCCACAGAAAGATGGGGTGACGCTGTGCCCTCAGACAAATGCTCATCTGTCAGGGATGGCAGGCCCATTCGAGGCAAGATGTGATCATTGTAAACCCTTTATTATCATTTAACAAAAGGGTACGGATAAATTAGTTTGGGTATCAAAGTCGTTTTTCGGTTGTTGCTGCATTCAGCATTTTACTAACCGGTATATTTAAAAGCTCTGCATGTGTAGTGATGTGTAGTGAATAGAACGGTTTTGATGCTGGGATTTATCCGCCAATGTGGGAGGAAGAAAAGAAATGTGGGTTAGAAAAAAAAATCCCCTAAGATCCATGTCAGGATTGTTTTTTTTTTTCCTCCCCTGTACTATTTTTTTTTTTTTTTTTGCAGTAAAATATTGTTCATCCCTCACTCTGATCTGGAGCTACAGAGCTAAGGAGGATTTTCAAGGTAATTTGGAGCCGAGGACAGAAAAAGAAAAGACACTATCAGTCACTTGGATCTCCAGATAGTCATTTTTTATCCCATGCATTGTTGAATCTGCTTGTCCCTCTTGAAGCCTTTGGATGATTCCTGCAGACTCGGTTCCCTATTCTGGTCTGCAAGTGGTGACTTTGTGTCTGCATACAGCATTTCGCCCTCTTGCCTGGGATCCTGCCGCCTCCAGCAGAGAGAACTTCGGACCCTGTCTGCGAAGAGCAGGCCCCTCCGTGTGCGAGGTCCGTGCCGGTCACGTACACAGCACACCCCACTCAGGTTATTTTCACTTTGGGGCAAAGCTTGCCTCTATGAGACCCCAGAAACACTTCTTCCTGGGCCCCCTCCCTTCTTTCTCTGACCCTTCCTTCTCTAGGGCACAGTCAAGTGGACAAGCCCAGTTTGCATCCGTGAGAGGGGTTGCAAATGTCGACCAACTTTGCTAGCACGATTTCAGCGTGTTCCTTTAGTAAAAGGCCTGGTCTCCTTTAGAGGTGAGGGTGCCGAGGGCAAACCTTATGGAAAATGCAGAAAACAGCACCCTGTCCCTGCCCCCCCCCCCCCCCCCGCCGACATGGCGGCAGGGAAGCCACAGAGAGTGGACAGGTGAAGTCTGTCTCCTGTGCCCCATCGCTTCCTAGGTTTCAGCATCCCCTGGTGCAAACACAAGGACCCACGTGTGCACACAAGGACCCTGCAGCCAGAAAGCTGACCACAGCGTTGGCCGGTGTTTCCCAAAAAGCATGCAGCAGCACCCCTGGAGGGTTTGTTAAAGCCCAGGTGGCTGGGCCCCACCCCGTTGCGGATTCCATGCATCTGGGACGTGGCTCAGGCACCTGCATTGCCAGCACACCACCCAGGGATGCTGGTGCTGCAGATCCAGGACCTCACCTGGAGAACCACTGAGACAACCAGTGATGCCAAAAGTCAGGTGAGCTAAGTGCCGAGATGTTTGACCTATACATTTGCACCTGCTCGCCGCGGCTTCTCTCCCACTTGCCGGATCGTCTACCTGGATTCTCCTCTGTCGTGTACTCAGGGGTCTAAGGTTTACCCTACTTGCAAGCTAACCTGTTAGTCTATCACAGATTCACAGGTGCTGGCAGAGGATGTGAGATGCCTGGGTCAGAGACAAAGGACAGATCAGAGCTTACAGCCAGCCAGAGCAGCAGCCTGAGTATCAGAGTTTACACCGGTTCCCCCAGCACCAACTCCCACAGGAGGGCCAGGTGACACACTGGCCCTGCGGTGGGCTGTGGTACAAGAAAGGCACCCCGTGCTTAGGGGGAACCTGAATCTTTTGTAATGGACATTAAAGCTTACCTGACTTTTGCCCTGGAGGGAGACATTTCTTTATTCTACTGACAGTAAAGCACCTTTGCTCCAGGGGTAGCAATATCAGTAGCCCCGATATTTCAAGGCTGTTTGCTACACAAATGTTCTGAAAAATATAGTCTGGAATGAAGGCTTCATGCACCTCTTCTCTTGGGATGTGCAGAAACCTGAAAGACCCGTGGAGGATCGTCTCCAAACATGCCTGTCCTCCTTTTCATTGGAAATTGCCAGAATGTAAGTGTAGTAGTCTCTCGGGGTTCCCATAACAAAATATCATGAGCTTCGTGGCTTAAAACAGCAGAATTTAATTTTCTTGCACTTTTGGTGGCCAGAAGTCTGAAATTAAGGTGTTGGCAAGGCCGTGTTCCCTCTGAAGCTTGTAGGGAGGACCCTTCCTTGCCTCTTCGAACTTGTGAGAGCTCCAGGTGTTCCTAGGCTCATAGATATAGCACTCGAGCCTCTGCTTCCGTTTCCACATGGTGTCCTCTCTGTGTTGTGTCTTCACACGGATTGTCTTCTTATGAGGACACCAGTCATATTGGATGAGGAGCCCACGCTACTCTAGTGTGACTTCATCTTCACTAACTACATCTCCAATGACTCTGCTCCCAAACAAAGTCATATTCGCAGGCACTGGGAGTTCGAACTTCAACATACCATTTTGTGAAGGGGACACAGTTCAACTCATAACACGTGACAAGTGGGACTTGAGGTTGCTAATCAAACTGACCTTAAAATAAGCAGATTACCGGATGTAATCACAGGCGTCCTTAGAAGCGGAAGAGGCAAGCAAAATAGTGCATCAGACTGATGAGATTTGGGAGGGACTAAACCCGCCACTGCCAGCTCTGAAGATGGGGGGACCATCAGCCAAAGAACGCGGGAAGCCTCTAGAAGCGGGAAGAGACCAGGAGTCAGATGTTCCCTGGGAGCCCCCAGAAAGGGGTTCAGCCCTGCTGACACCTTGGTTTTTAACCCAGTGAGCACTTCTAACCTACAGAAATATCAGACAATAAACGTGCGCTGTTTCCATGCACCAAGTTGGTGGCAATTTGTGAGAGCAGCATGGGAAATGCTAGAGCCATCAATCGCAATACAGTTGGGATACCACAAGTTCATTGCCCCAGCTAGTTCCTTTATTGTCCTCTATGCCACAAATTTCATGTGAACGTTGCCGTTCCGAATCCCATGACTCTTGCGTGTATAACTATTTCTGAATCTCAGAAAGAAGGAATTTTGCTCAGAGCGCCAATTTCTCTTTCCACCTGTCTTTCTCCCTTATTTAGAGTCTTGACCATCACGGCACCACTCCCAGGTGACTGAAATCGCAATGCCGCTTTACATTGGGCTTTGCTTTGTTTTTCAATTAAAATCTTTTGTTGGTAGAAGATAGGAGTGCTTGCTTGTTTAATGTGTGTGCATCGAGCCTGATGACTCCCTGTTTGTCTAACAGGAGCTCAGGAAATCAATCAATATTTGTGATGAAACAACACCTCCTCCTCCGTATGCACAATGGCTCGGAAGGTTTGAGTTGTTTAGATTGCAGCTACTCGGGCCACTTGTTTTCTACGTCCTTCGCGCTTTGGGAGAAGGGACCGGATCTTATTCACCTTTGCATTCTCTACAGCGTGGAGCTCATACATTTTAGACTCTCGCTAAATAATGCTAAATGATTGAAGATGGGGATGGTTGTTTTCTGGAGATGTTTTCTCATGTTTTGGCAGCCTTAATTTCCTGTATCTCTTTATTGTTTTCTGTTCTCCTGGCATCCCTCCAGTGGCCACCTCATCTTTCTGTAACCAAGCTTCCTGAGACAGAACAGAGCACTCCAGGTGTGGTCTCATTGGAGTCTCTGAGCCGTGAGGTAATGCTCGTCTTCATAAAGGTACCTTGTTCTTGCCTGGCACCTTACAAATACATTCATTGCTGGTGAAGAGCGTGAGCGCGCGCGCGCACACACACACACACACACACATTCACTCACTTCCAAGAGCGGAGCGCAAGTAGGTTATCCGCCCCTTCAGAAAACGGACAACTGCCAGCCAGGTCCCTCCACGTTTCATCGAGGGATCCACTTGACGAAGGGAATAACATTTTACCTTGAAATTTTAGAACACCTGTCATCTCGGATCTCAAAGTACCGGTGGAAACTTAAGTTTGCCTTTGTAACATCGCCATGGGAACAGCACCCTGGCTTTTGAAGGTGACCCATTACTTAGCTTCAGGGTGAGGTGGGAGGCTTTTGGAAAAAGTCCACCCGGAGGGGTGGGGCTTCTGAAAGAGGATCCAGAGTGACATCAGTGAAAGAGGGTTCGGGAACGTGGCCTCCAGGGAGGGCACAATTGAAGCGCAATCTATTTGAAGGAGAATGTGATTTTTCTAAAAGAACCAGGCAATTACGGGCAAATATCAGATAATGAGAGTTTTCTGACCTCTGAGGAGGTTTGGAGTTAGTTGTAGCTCATCTCTTAACACTATCCAGAAGTGTGTGGTCGAACGGCCTCCGGTTTCGTAAAGAGAACGAGGGTTTGGATTTGCACAGAAGTTCCCACCCGAAAGCTGAGGTGTCTGAGTTCAGCCTGGCATGGAGGACACTAATCTGCAAAGGTGGGGATGTTGTGAAAAAATTCCTGACATAAATTATAGCAGAAAACCTGAATTTATGTTGTCTTTCATCGGGCTGCCTTCCTGCTGGCTAATGCTTCAAATATGCTCCCAGGGTCCTGATACATCTAAAAACACCAGTTTCAGGGCTTTCTTCTTCTTCTTCTTCTTCTTCTTCTTCTTCTTCTTCTTCTTCTTCCTCTTCTTTTTGTCTTGCTAACACGTGCATATGCCCTTTAACTCACCAAAGTTTTTTAAAGAAGTGTTTATTAAGATAAAAGAAAGTTCACTTACAGGACACAGCAATATGCCCATCAATGCAGGCCAAGTTCATCTACCATATGCTTGGGCAACATTCAGTCCAAAAATGGTTCAGGCCAGACCAGTGAGTCCTTTGGTTTTGTGTGTTCAAGGAACTGGCATCATGGCCAAATGAAAACATAATTTGCAGCCTCTTGTGAGCATTACAGCCTGATGTGGTCATGAAGAATACCAAGAACGTTAGGACTGGTTCAATGTAATGGATCGTACCAACGCCATACTGAACCATATTGGAACATGATGCTCAAGGAAAAATCAGTCATACTGATCTTGTCTTTATTTAAAATTGTGATGTTTTGCTCATGGTGGACTTTGGGCATTAATTCTGATTTATTAAAAGGTTGCACTAAATATTATTTGCCTTGACATCTGAGTTTTTTGGCGTCCCCTTGAATTTTGCTGCAAAGGCAAATGAGGCACCTTAGTCTTAGCGGGGGGTGGAGATAAGCATTAGCTCCACCCCCTCCTGAAGTCCCACTGAGATAACTGTAATGAGTCTTTAAAAGTCACAAACCCACAAAGGCAAAGAGGATTAGAGAAGACCTTGGAAGGTCGAATCGGATGGAGAAGTGGTACTTGACCTAGCAGACTGGAGAAAAGGACACCCCTCACTGGCAGTGGCAAATGCTGAGAAACAACCTTATTTCTATCACGAGACTCACTTCCTCCCACACACTAACTCTTCAAAGTTGGTGGAAGTAAGTGCTACTGAGACTGTGATTGAAAGAGGACTGTGATTGAAAGAGCCTTCTTTAAGGGGTGGCTAGATTCAGCAGCAACCTGGAGGTTTACTTTCTGGAGAGAGTAAACTGAGGCTGTCTGATCTGGGAGCACCAGGTGCAGCTAAAATAAGGATAGCTTATTGGGATGCATAAGATGGGAGCATAAGAGGTAGTTTGTAAGTAAATGTTCAAAATTCCAGTCTCCTTCCCATTTTAGGGTGGGGACCCTGGAAGCCAGCCATATACCCTTCAGGCACAAGATTGGAAGTGTCTTTTCTGGGGAGCCTCACCAGCAGATGAGGACTGACCCCAGGAGCTCCCAAGAACCTGGCCCAGCCTGATCATCCTGTAGTAAAGACCATGGGCCACAAACCCCAAAAGGCTTCCAGTCAGCCCTTAGTGGCTCCTTCTTACACAATGACCACCAAGGATCATCAGGCAAGATGCCCAGGGTGAAGTATATCCCAGCAATAACAAAGAGCAAAGCAACAGGAAAAAGTGCACCTTGTAGAAGCAAGAGACCACGCAGACAGAAGAAGAGAACAGAATAACCTCTGAGAGGTAAGAAAAGATACTGCATCCATAAAACAAGAATAGTATCTTATATAAAAGGAATACACGGGGTACAAAAGAAACCCGAGAAAATAAAAATATGATGGCTGAAATTTAAAACCCGGTAAGAAAGCTGAAAGGTAGTGTTGAAATCTTCCATAAAGTAGCATAAAAAGATTTTAAAAAATTAAAGACAGGGAAAAATAAGAAAATTAGGGAATCAATCCAGGTAATAGGAATCCAATTAGTAAATTATCGGAGTGGAAACAGGAGGAAGTGGGAAGGAAATTATTTAAGAAATAATAGAGGAACATTTCCTAATGGCAAAGGACGCTATTTTCTAGAACGAAAAAAGCCCACCATGTACCCTGTTCAAAGTATGAAAACGATGCATGCCAACCAAGCCACGTCACTGAAGAATTTCAGAATGCTGGGGACAAAGAGAAGACTCAAAGCACTGACAGTGACAAGCAAGTGGTTCACAGATAAAAAAAAAGAAATCAAGAATCAGAATGACATTATATTTAAAAAGACAATAAAAGGAACTATTTTGGAAAAAAACCAGAAAGAATCAGAATGACGTTAATCAGAGTTCTTTGTATCAACCCATCAATCCCAGAAGCTAGAAGACAGGGCTACGACGCTTTCCAAATTCCAGGAAGAACTTAATTCTATCCTAGAATTCTATCCCCAGCTGGAAAATCCACTAAGTGTGAGGGTAAGACAAAGACCTGTTAGGACGTGCAAGATGTCAAGAAATTCACCTCAGGAAGAAATTACTCAGGAAGCTGCTACAGGATGTACTCTATAAAACCACAGAAGAGGAAGACTCAGAATATAAAAAACAAAGGATATGGCAGAGACATTTCTTCCGGAAAAATGACCTGATAGATGCCCTCACATGTTTGAGTATACACAAAGATAGTGTTTGGGTGTATAGTGGTAATAAATACACAGGGAGTTAAGTGCACACACACACACACACACGCGCGCGCTTGCACGCACACACACACACACATCGTACAATGATAAGCTCTAGGGAGAACACTATTGCGCAAGAAAGGAAAAGTAACAGTATAGTGTGACTCAGCTGCAAATAGCATTTGCAAGCATAATTATGTAAACACAAGACTGCTACAACCAATCTACATTGTAACTGCATTGATATTCAGAGGATGGAAAGTCAAGAAATGCATGTGGATGAAGTAGGGTGCAATGACTATGGGGTGAATGAGGACAGTCTTGTCATTTGTCCATAAAGAGAGGTTCACAGATAGGACCTAAAATGGAAGACTCCAGGAAGACGAACAGGAACATGTTATTCACAGATAGGAAAGGAAGCACCCAAGAAATGTGCTAAACTCGTGGCCAGTGGGTTGCCTCTGGGAGAGCGAAACACGCTAAGGAGGTTCTGCTGTTTTTCATAAAAAAGCCTTGTGGAACAATCTGACTTTAAGATATGTGCATATATAATTTTGATAGGAGAAAACCCCACAAATGAGGAAAGGAAGGAGAACTTTGATCTTTGAAGAGCAGTTCACAGAGACACAGTGAGGACTGGGAAAGAGAGCAGGTGACTCAGATGTGAGCGATTTCACGGGTGCGGTGGCAGAGGGTGGACCCATGATGTCAACCACACCTTCTTCTTCTGAGTCAGAGAACTCGACACCCACTCTGGGAACCAAGAGGTCTCCAATCTCCCTGCTGCTGTATTGCTGTGAAAACATGGAAAGTTGGGGCGCCTGGGTGGCTCAGTCGGTTAAGCCGCCGACTTCGGCCCAGGTCATGATCTCGCAGTCCGTGAGTTCGAGCCCCGCGTCGGGCTCTGTGCTGACAGCTCAGAGCCTGGAGCCTGTTTCAGATTCTGTGTCTCCCTCTCTCTGACCCTCCCCCATTCATGCTCTGTCTCTCTCTGTCTCAAAAAAAAAAAAACGTTAAAAAAAAAAAAAAATAAAAAAAAAAAAAAAACATGGAAAGTATCGGAGTATGTTTCCAGGGTAGGACGTATGGATGATAATTTGAATTAATGATTAAAGATTCCAGTGCAAGCCTGGGCAGCATGAGAATTAATTATAGATTTGATTAAAGAGATTCAGGTTCATTAAATTTAAGTGTTCTTATATTCCTCAGAATTGTTGATCTCCGTAAATTGAAGTTCGCGATTCTTGAGTGAGTCTTGCCCAAGGTCCCCGAGCTAAAGCTAAAACACATTAAGGACCCCCTTTTCCTGTCCTGCATGCCCCGGTCATAGGAGTCATGCCTCATTTTAATGCACACGCCGCTGGTGGATCTCTTTAATCCTTACCATTTTCCCCTCGGGCCTACTGCTCGCCCTGGATGCTTGAATTTGTAATTAAGCTGGAGTTGATGCTGTCTCTGTAGTTACGTAGTTTCTAAGATCGAAATAGTTTTTCTGCTCCCATTTGGATGGTCTTTCTAACAAGGCCAGAGATAAAGCTCTCTGAAAAATGGAGGTACAGGGGCACCCGGGTGGCTCAGTTGGTCGAGTGTCTGACATTAGCTCAGTTCATGATCTCGAAGTTCGTGGGTTCGAGCCCCGTGTGGGGGTGGCAGCTGTCAGCCTGTCAGTGCAGAGCCTGCTTCGGATCCTCTGTTCCCCTCTCTCTGTCCCTCCCCAGCTTGTGCTGTCCCAGAAATAAATAAATATTTTTTAAAAATGGAAGTACAAAAGGGTGCTTACTTTGAGAAGAATTGAAATAGGTAAACGTCAATGGCGGTATTATCAGAAACAAGAGTTCTGGGACAAAGCCAAGTCTTAGTATTGTGTTGGGTATTTCCATTTGCCAATCATTCCCTCATTTTCTGCTTTTCTCCGCCCTGTGTGATCCAGGACTCTAACTTGTATTGGTACCTTCTCTTGGCTTCTTGGCCCTTTGACTTCCAGTTAGGTGCTTGGGTTCAGCAGGGATAAGCCCTGTCTGGGCGGCTGCAGGCCTCAGTGGCTGCTGCATTTGCTGTGGCTCTGAGCTCTCTCTGGGCTCTACTGCAGGGCACCCTCCCTCTGTCCCTTCAGGTCCAAGGATGCTGACAGCTCCCATGGACACCAGGCACCATGGTTTTCATGGTTCCATGATGGTTTTCATGGTTCTGTGAAAGCCATCCACACTCTGAGTAGGTGGTTGATTAAACTCAATTCAACTAGACTTTCTCATGGTGCCATCTATTTTCTGCCAAGACCCTGACTGATCAGAGTGTGGTTTTCAGCCATGTCCTCTGTTTGTCTCCCAGTCTCCCCCAATAACTAACGAGTTCCCGAGGGCAACGGCTCTCACTCATTCATCTTTGTTTCCCCAATGTGTAATACATGGCCTGTTGTATTGTAGGCATTCAATACAAATGAATACAACTAGGCAAATGAAACAATGTACCCATTAGGGAATTCCTCTATTTGGGCTTTTTTTAATGGAAAATTTAACAGTATTGGTTTTTCCAATCCATGAGCATGGAGTATCTTTCCGTTTGTGTCATCTTCAGTTTCTTATTTCAGTGTTCTATAGTTTTCAGAGTACAGGTCTTTTGCCTCCTTGGTTAAATCTACTCCTAGGTATTTTACTATTTTTGGTGCAATTGTAAATGGGATTGTTTTCTCAAATTATCTCTCTGCTACTTTATTATAAGTATACAGAACTGCAACCGATTTCTGTATATTCATTTTGTATCCTGCAACTTCTCTGAATTCACGTATCAGTTCCAGGAGTTTTTTGGTTGAGTCTTCAGGGTTTTCTATATATTGTACCATGTCATCTGCAAGGAATGCGAGTTTTACTTCCTTAATGTGATGTTCTATTTCAGAGAAAAGGTTGAGGTTATTTAACATATCTAGACCAGGAAACAAGAGTGGAGGTTGTGCATTTAGGAAGGAAGCATTTACTGCTGTCCATGGTTTACAGCCATTAAATGTCTGGGCCAAGCCTCCCTGCCTAACCCTGCACAAATGTTAAGATAATAGGCCTATAAAACCTTCTTCACAAGCTGTTTCATTTGAAGGTATTGAATAAAGGTATAAAACAGACACTCATACGCACAAAACATGCAATGGCTTTGGACACCATATCTACCATTTCAGATGCATTCAGCCACGAATAGAATATTCCATTTTGAGGGCCTAAAATATAAAGTTCATTATTATCTCACGTAACAAAAATCTAGAGGCTCCAGGTCCTTCTCTGACACCTCACAAGGCTGGCTGTTGTCTTTTCTACCCCTTGCCCTTCCAAAGCCACAAGATGGCAGCCCCTTCCCAGGCACTATCTTCCCATGAGTCCAGCAAAGGCAGACAAGGAAATTCTTTTCACTTGCTTTGTTTCCTTAGTGAGGCATTTAGCAGGTGCACGCTCTTGTCCATTGGCCTTAGTGGGCTCTCAGACCCATGACCTAGCTGCAAGAGAGGCTGGGGAATGAGTGTCTGGTGTTTTCAGCCACTGCAGTTGGAGGCGGTCTCTACTAGCAAGAAATAAGAGGCAGAGGAGAAGCTGTTGGATAACCAACGAATAGTGTCAGCAGCATAACTCGGAGAAGCAGAAAAGGAGAGATGCCAAAATTGTGGAGGGTTCTGCATACTTTATTTATTTATTTATTTATTTATTTATTATTTATTTATTTATTTATTTTAATGTTTATTCGCTTTTTGAGAGACAGAGACAGAGTGTGAGCAGGGCAGGGGGAGAGAGAGAGGGAGACACAGACTATGAAGCAGGCTTCAGGCTCTGAGCTGTCAGCACAGAGCCCAATGCAGGGCTCGAACTCACGAACCATGAGATCATGACCTGAGCCGAAGTCAGATGCTTAACCGACTGAGCCACCCAGGCGCCCCCAGGGTTCTGTATACATTTAATTGAGAAGACTATTTTATACATACATGATTTCCACTCTTTATGTAGGTTGACTTATTTGACTAGAGAAACTCAGGGGGCAGAAATAGTGATGTTGTAGGGGCGCCTGGGTGGCTCAGTTGGTTAAGCTTCCGACTTCAGCTCAGGTCATGATCTGGCCATCTGTGAGTTCGAGCCCCACGTTGGGCTCTGTGCTGACAGCTCTGAGCCTGGAGCCTGATTCAAATTCGATGCTGCCCCTCCCCTGCTTGCGCTCTGTTTCTGTCTCTGAAAAATGGATAAAAGTTAAAAAAAAAAAAAAAAGAAGAAATGGTGATGATGTCAGTCTGTCTCTTCTGTGACATGAACCTGACATTAATGTTTATAAGGGCATTACTCAATCTGCACATGAAAGCTGTCACAAGTGCTGAGCACACACACACCCCTTTGTACTGGATTCTCCTTATTCCCCGTTATATTTTCGTGGTTCATTACATTTACTTGCATTTTTTAATAATGACAGCAGAAATCCTGCTGTAGGTCTTCTTTTGCCATAGAATTGCCTGGGCAATAAAAGTTGTCTCGGGTTAAAGCTTGCAGTAAAATAGATGAGGTGAAGAAAAAAAATAAACTTTTTTCATTGCTTGAAAGAGGACAGAACAAATATTTATCGAGTTCCCTCTGTATGCTATACATTTTTGCGTGTAACCTCATGGACCCTCAGAACAAGTGTGTGTGTGTGTGTGTGTGTGTGTGTGTGTGTTTGCTGCTGTCCACTTTGTATAGTGCGGGCGCTGATGCTCAGAATAGCTTCCACCAGTCATAGGGGTAAAGCCCAGATTCGAGCCAGGTCGATCCATGATGCTTTACGACCCCCATCCGCTCATTCCCCATGTAGTGTGGATGGTTCAATGACCATGTGCCTTCCATAATGCAGTCTCTTATAAGACTGAGTCACGGGGTCAAGGGTCAGTGTATCAGCTTGCTAGGGCTGCCATAACAAAGTACCACAACCTGAGTGGCTTAAAACAACAGAAACTTGTTCTCTCAATTCTGGAGGCCAGATGTTCAAAATCACAGTGTCGGCCGAGTTGGTTCCTTCTGGAGGCTCTGAAGGTGGGCTCTGTTCCAGGCCTTTTCCGGGCTTCTGGTGGCGGCCAGTGATCCTTGGCGTTCCTTGGCTTAAATACACATCACTCCAGTCTCTGCCTCAGGCTTCACGGGGCCCTGTCCTCTCTGAACAGCCTCCTCTCTCCTGAGGACAGTAGTCAATGGATTTAGGACCCACTATCTCCTATGACCCATCCTAACTAAACTAATTACAACTGCAAAGACCTGTTTCCCAATAAGACTACATTCTGAGGTTCTGGAGGACGTGAATTTTTTTGGAGGTAAATCCTGTTCAACTCAGTTTAATGAGCTTTGAGTAACGGAGAAACTGAAAGGATTTGATTTCACTGTTACCAGAGCCATCCACCTGGCATATGAGCATTCAGGAAACATCTAGAAAGGACAGAGTGAGACCCAATCTTCCAATTCTTTCAGCAAATGCCTATTGAACACCTGCTGCATCTTCTAAGCACTGGGATCTGACAGTGAACCACACAGAAAAGGTTCCAGGCCTCTATGGCTTCCTTCTGTGTCCTGTGCTTTGTTCTCTTACCTTCCAGGGCTAACAGGACAGGTGACACCTGTGAGCAGGTGTGAGCCAGGGCAAGATTTATCCATGGGGTGTTCCTCTCCATGCTGGCCCAGGGCAAAGATCAACCATCATCACCATACATGGTCACGACTCTCCTTACTTTTCACAAGACAGCCTTAACCCACATTACCCTATTTAATTCTCTCAAAAACACTTGGATGTGGTTATTATTTTTGCCTTACCCATGAAAACAATGAGTAAGTAATGAAGCTAGGACCGGATATAGGTCCCCTCATTCGTATGCCTTTGTCTTTTTTTTCCCCCAGTGCCTTGCAGCAAGACAGATAACACAAAGGTACGAAATAACCATTGGACCATGCGGCATAGTGAGGACCATGATGAATGGGAGATTGCACATAATTAATACAGATTCACATCCAACTTTTAGAAACTGCTCTGCTGATGTATGCCGAGATTACAAATGCACGTGTCCTTTGACCCAGGGATGCCACTTCCAGGAATTTGTCCTATGGATATGCTCGTACATGTGTGAAACCACCGAATGGCCCTCAGTCGTAGACTGGGTAAAATAAATGTGTGCTATCTGTACAAAGGATTAGTAGACAGCTATTGAAAATGAGCTAGTTTTTAATGTACTAATATGACTCTATCTCTAAGATACACAACAAAGTGCAACACGCATTTGTGCAGAAGGGTACACATTTGCTTGCATGTTCGTGAAATATCTCTAATGTGGAAGAAACTGGTCATTGATTACCTCCAGGGTGGGTTTCTTTTTGCATATATCCTTTGGTAAGTTTTGTTTGCTGAACCATGTGAATACATTTCCTGTTTTTAAATAATGAAATAAAATACTGTGTAGGTCCAGTGAAATGCAGGGAAGGGGTCCATTTTGTCACCCCTTCCCTGGGTGTGGGGCCATGTGATAGCCCCCGTTCAGTCTTTCCCTGCACCTTATTCCCACCCGGCATGCGATCAGGCTCATTATAACGTAGTTCGCTGACCCAAATCAGCTCATTCTTTCAGCTTTGCGGGTCAGCACTTGAGGCTGTTTGGGTTCAACATTGGCCAGAGCTGCTGCTCCCCCTGGGCTCTCCCTGAATGGCATTTGTACCCTCCCAGCCACCCCAGGCCATGCTCCAGTTTCCTCTAGCTTGTTCCCCTCCCTCACTGAATCCCATCTCTGCCTCTGACCCCCGCCCCCCAACACACCCACACACATCCTCGTCCATCTGCTTTCTAGAGATGTCTGCGAAGCTCCCTCACTTCCACCCACCCTCCCCACCCTAGACTCAGTCTTTTATCTCCAACTAATGCCACCAAATGACCTCCCTTCCACCCCTTTCCCCTCTGTAGACCCTTCTACCCCCTTCTGCCAGGATTATCCAAAGACACAAATCTCACTCTGTCATTTCCCTGTTGAAAAATTCCCCTGGCCCCCCATGAGAGTTCAGCTTCTTTAGTATGGCACCTGGGCCCTCTTAGGAGCTGGCGCTGGCCTGCCTGCCCCCCCCCCCCCCCCATATGCCCATACCTCCCTGCCTCTATCCTAACCAGTCTTTCCCACCTTTGGTACCCACCAGGCTGGGGCAGATCCAGCTTCTGTGGGGCTGGAAACTTACACAATTGGGGCAGGGGAGGGTTTCTTTAAGAAAATGAATATGGTGCTACCAGTGAAACTGATGTGCATTTACAACAACAAAATCACATAAATTAATGTGTGTTTACGATAATAAAAATTCATAACAAATGGCATATTTTCAAAGGCCTTAGAATGTCCAGAACATAAGATAATATTTTCATTAATTATATGACATACTTAAAAAAAAAGTTTATTTGTTTGTTTTGAGGGAGAGAGAAAGAGACAGAGAGAGAGGGAGAGAGAGAGAGAAAGAGAGAGAGAATGAGTGGGGAAGGTGCAGAGAGAGAGGGAGAAGAATTCCAAGCAGGCTCAGCACTGTTAGCATCTAGCCTGATGTGGGGCTCAGTCTCATGAACTGTGAGATCATGACCTGAGCCAAAATCAAGAGTCGGATGCTTAATCAACTGAGCCACCCAGGTGCCCCCATATGACATGCCTTTATGCTGCATAGTCTGAGAGCCTTGTTATGTGGCACTGACCCTTGATGGCATCTTCTGTGAAGAGAAGAAGAGAGGGCCATCTATTCTCTAGCATGGTGGATTGAAAATTCCTTTCATTGTTGACAATCGCGCGAGGTTTTGTTTTCATAACTCATTATTAGTCTTGTCATGCTAAGAAGCAATATCTGTGTTACTACACTTGATCTTAGCCAAAAGGCCGAGAAACGATGCAATATCTGTGTTAAGACACATCAGACATGTGACCACACACAGATATTCTTGCTACCTATCGTGCTGCTACAGGCTTGGGCTTCACAGACACAGGAATTCTCTGGATCATTCCATTTGGGGCAATTTGCATCAAAATGGACATGCACCACGTGGTTTGTTTTAACGGCAGAGGCTGTGTTGGTTCCAGATGGACCAGTAACACCATCCTTGCTGTGGGCCAGTTGTGGATGGAGAAGAAGGGCAGACTCCCAACAAGTGTCAGAAGAAGCTTCTAGGAGTCTGAGGGCAAATGAAGGCCAGGTGCTCTGGGGTTGGGAAGAAGTCCAGCCTTGCAGCAGACCCCATGTCCCCAAAGTGAGACAACAGACAAGCAGTGAGCAGCAAGCAGGGGCCTCCTGGCACTGGAGGAGGTTGCCTTACATGGCAAAGCAGTGTGGCCACGGTCAGTTCCTTACCTCGTGGAGCCTCTGCTTTCTGACCTGTACAAAAGGGATGAGGACACTTGCCTGCCAGCGTTCAGTGACATAGTGAATGCACAGACCTGGCCTTGTGCAGGCCGTCATTGCCGATGGTCTCTCTGCTCGACAACAGTTGGGGGAGGCCAATGGGGCTGTCCTCACCACAGTAATGGGTACAATCACTGTAGGCCCCAACTCTCCAAGCCCACCCACCCCACCTGGTCAGCACTCCGGCAAAGAACCCTTCAACCTTTCCAGGGTTCAGGTATATCCCCAAGAGAGAGAAGCCCCTCAGCCTAGCTGGTTGGGACCCTGAGGGCCTTCCTTCCCCGGAAGCGGTGTAGGCCTCATACAGTTTCATGAGTCTGGTACCGCAGATGGACAGAATCGAGGCTCTTTCCTTTAATCCTCCCATCACTTGCCTCTCTAGATTCCAAAAGCCCATATTTATTGCTAAAAGCATTCTTGAGAGACTAGTCCAACTCACTTGGGTTGTGGGTAAAAAAATGAATCTGTCCCTGCAGCCAAATATCAGTTCTACTGAGTCTTTCTTCTGTAGGCCCTTGTGTTTCTGTAGGGATAATTATGATTTGCTAGACAAACTGAGTTTTAGGTTTCCTGTGTATTATGCATTTAACGGACACCTTTTGGAGAAATGTCCAAGCTCCACAGACAGCTTGAGCATGTCAGACGCGTTAAGGGACCCAGCTTGGGCTGGGTGGGTGCAGCCACCAGCCTCTGTAGCTTGGGAACCTGTTAAGTTCCCCCCCGGGCAAAGCAGTCACCTGTGTGCCTACTTGTGACATACCCCAAAGAGGGACTAGAGCTCAGAATACGAACAGAAGTCATCAATATTGAGAAAGACCACACGAGAAGGGAAACCGCTGTGGAGACACCAGCACGAGATTCTACCAAATGGTGAGACGCCTGTCCTGATGCCCCCGGTGCTTCGCCGTGAGGCGCTCTGGCTGGGTCTGTGCAACAGACTTGCGCAGCTGGGGGGGCAGAAATACCCACCTCGCTGCCAGAAGCCCCATCTGGTGCCTTTGCAAGAAGGATGGGCAAAGAGACCCTAGCGATGTCTCTGTGGAGTCTCCCCTTATCTGAGCACCGCCCCCCCCCAATGCTGGAGGGCACCCGGTGCAGGCTGCAAAAAGGCCACTTGTTGGAACCTTGGATCAAATGCAACCCCAGGTTCTTTTGAGCATGAGGGCTTGGGCCCCTTTGCTCAAGCAGGCAGCTCTGGGGAGGAGGAAGGGTAGGAGTGCAGCCCTCAAGGATGGTGGCTTTGTCTCTAGCGTGCAGAGAGGGCAGAACGTTGTAGAATGAGTGGTGGCTGTTAGGCTTGGTGTCCGCCAGGATGGATTGCTCCCCTAGGGGCAGGTGAGGGACGCCTTGTCTGAAAGGAGGTGACAGTCGGCCTCTTGCCGTGGCCTTGACAACCCTGCCGGCCATGGGCTCCACCCCAGGCCCCCTCCCCCCTGCACGTGGGGGCTTCCCCGGGCCTGTCCTGAGCACAGAAGGCTTTGTTCTCCCCTGAATTCTGCCTTCCCTTCTCCTCCCTCACCTTGTCTCTGAAGCAGGTCAGACAGAAGAGAAACACCTAACATTCCCCATGGCACCCTGAGGTCCCACTCCGTGGAAGGCCCTGCACCAACTGCTGGAGGAGTGAAATGAGGCCGAAAGGGGATTAAACACTGGCCTTCTTCTCTAGGGGCTTGTCGGGATCAAAAGATTTAAATGACTGCACAAGGCACCGAGGTGGAGAGTCATGTGAGTGTAAAGTGAACTTGCCTGTGGCCCCCAGAGCCACACAGCAGTGAGAGCCCAGGAACACGCATGAGGGTAGCATGGTTGCCTGGAGGGCACTGGTCTAGGAGCCAGCGGTGCACTCATAAGGCTGGGTTGGACTGGTCGTGTTGTGTTGAGTGAGGCACCCAGCTCAGCTATGTCACCTGCAGCATGCCAGTGGGTGGGCACAGGTCGGAACACAGGTCAGGGTGGGCAGGAGACCTCGGGTCTCCTTCTCTGCCAACCACAGCGCCATCTTGTATCCTCAGCCTCCTGGACCTTAGCTTCCTCATCCATAAAATCATGGCATGATGGTCTTTCGGGCTTTCCAGCTCCGGAACTCCAGGACGTTCTAATGAGATAACGTATACGAAGGCTATAAAAAATAATGTTCTGGTAAGGCATTATTATGTTATTACTACCTCTGGCAATAAAGGTTTTGTAGAGGAAGTGGAATGTAAACTTGGCCTTGGAGGAATAGTAGGGTTTGGATTGTGCGTATAAAAGTGTATAAAGGGCAGGACAGGTAAGCTGAGAAAAAGAGGGAGTAAGAAGTGATGAAGCAAGGGTCTCTCTAGGGGGACAAGCTGATGGACTCTAGGTGGCTGTGATGTGAAACTGGGACTCAGCAATGATGAGACGGAGGCTGAGGCAGCAGCATCACCTTCTGGAAATTCTTCAGGGGCCCTGGTTGAGGCCACAGAGGCCACAGTTCCCAGTGGTTGAATGCCATGAGCATGACATCAACCCCCCTTCCCAAAAGAAGTCTGAAAAGGGGCCCTGGGTGGCTCAGTCGGCTGGGCGTCCGACTTCTGCTCAGGTCATAATCTCACAGTCCGTGAGTTCGAGCCCCGCGTCGGGCTCTGTGCTGACAGCTCGGAGCCTGGAGCCTGCTTTGGATTCTGTGTCTCCCTCTCTCTCTGCTTTTCCCCTGCTCATGCTCTCTCTCTGTCTCAAAATTAAATAAAAACATTAAAAAAAATTAAAAAAAGAAAAGAAGTCTGAACAGAGATTGTGACTTCTTAGTTGACTATCCTTGAAAGCTTTAACCTCACATGGAGCCTTCATCTAAATATGCCAGAGGCTCCCCTTTCCTGGGGCCTTGGAAACCATTTCTCTGATCACTGAGCCACCATGGCATAAATGACTACTTTTATGAAAGTCCATTTTTAAGTGCTTGGTATACGGCACTGAGAATTCCCCAGGCCTCGGTGGCATGGAAAAAGTCACAAACTGTGTTGCTAATGTCGACTTTGAAGTTGTCACTGCAAGGGGGAAGCTGTCTTTGGCGTGGGAGGCACTCACATTTAATTATCATTCAACAGACACTCCTCAAAACTGTTCCTGGATGCTTCAGCTATTATTCTGGTTGCTTCTAAAATAAAGTCTTTAGTCTTTAAAATAAATTGTGTGTGTGTGTGTGTGTTTTGGTGTGCGTGTGCGTGTGTGCACGCGTATGGACAGCCCACAGGATGCCTGTCTTGTTTTATGCGTTGGTTTATCGGGAGAAAGTTGCAGAGCTCAACAGAAGAGGAAGTGATCTCTTCCTGAGGAGCCGTGAGTATGCTTGTTGTAGAGAGGGAGCCCTGGTGACCCTATCTTGGGGAATCGGCTGCATTTTCGGGCAGTCACCATTCATCTGATGTCAACTGCCAAGGAATGCGGGCTTCAGGTTATCACTCCTGGAGACAAAATGGCTTTGCAGTCCTGGAATGTGGACCAGTGTCCAGCTCCCAAGATTTCGTAGGGCCCTCGGTCACCAATCTCCTGATTTACAGCTGTTTTAGCCGCTGCTGGCATTGTCTTCAGAAAACACTCACACAGGTGTAGACAACCGGGCAGGAGAGGGCAGGATCAATTGAAGCCACTTCTCCCTGAACTCAGTCTGCAGTGCAGCCAGCCAATGGGCAACGGGGTTACCGATCTCGGGTGGTAATATGCTCCGACGCAGTAGAGCAGGTGAGCAGGAATGTGTGACTCAAGTCAGCGTGCACACAGGGTAAAACTCTGAAGGACTCATTTCTAGGGCCTCGTGGCTATACCAGATGCTAATGACCGTGCCGTGATACGTCCACGGCTCTCTCACGGGGACATGGACAGACCTTAGACACCAGTGCCTCCTTCCCAAGGATGTTTGTTTCAAAATTTTCCCATGATGTCATCCTCATTTTCAACCGGAGTATAGAAACATAGCAAAAATGGCTTATACTAAAATTGCAACATGACGGTGAACAAGAGTTCTGAGTCTCAGAAACCCTGGCCTCACCCCCTCCCACCCTTTCTAGCAAAGCCAAACTGGAGACCAAGAAAGAGATGCAAGAAGAAAAAAAAAGGCGGAAGAACAGCACAGAATGCCCTCGCCAGCTTGGCATCAGGCAGCTGATTAAGAGAAGCTGGGAGGCGCCTGGGTGGCTCAGTCGGTTGAGCGTCCGACTTCGGCTCAGGTCATGATCTCACAGTTCGTGAGTCTGAGCCCCACACCGGGCTCTGTGCTGACAGCTCAGAGCCTGGAGCCTGTCAGATTCTGTGTCTCCCTCTCTCTCTGCCCCTCCCCCTGCTCGTGCTCTCTCTCTCTCTGTCTCTGTCAAAAATAAATAAACGTTAAAAGATTTTTTTTTTCAAAAAAGAGAGAAGCTGGGACCTCATCATTATGTCAGGTGTCTATTCCTAACCTGGGTGCCCAGAGCTGGAGCCATCCCTAAAGAACCTGTGTCTTGTGAGAATGACCACATGGAAAAGCTCTTCGTGTGTACAGATCTGTTTATGAAATAGCCAAACTTGGTCAGTCCATTATTTAGCAATGATTTTGTGATTTAGGGAATGTTAAAAAAAAGACAGATCTGTGTGGCGTGTTTCATAGAATCTGGTGCCGGGGAAAAGCTTTAAAAAGATGCTGTGTCGTGTAGGACTTTTCCTTCAAGCCAGAGCCAGGGTGAGTGACCAGCTGCCACTCAGAGGTCAAAGCCCTCCCCTACTCCCTCTCTTAACCTCCCCCTACTTTGTGGTGCTGGAAATTTCTACTGTCTGAATAATCTGATGACTGTGTCTCCAGCCAGCCAGCATTGAAGTGAAAGCACAATGCCTGGGAAGGAGTGAACGAATGCACCCATTAGCAGCCACCGATGTGTGAGCACCTGTGAGTTTGTCAGGGAGGTGAGACTGGGAAGGGGGGGCACAGGGCTGCCCTGGGGCAGCTGGTCCAGAATGAGGGGGGGCAGGGAGGGAGGGAAAGGCTTGGGTGGCAGCCAGCAGCGGGTGACACGGGGACAGGGGGCTGCTAATGGGAGAATGTGCTGGAAGCAGACTTACCTACTTTACAGTTTTGCCTAGAGCCAGCCCCTGCATTTAACTTTCCCAGGAATAAACCTGTCAGCAAACCAGGCAAGGGCTGTTTGTATTGCTGAGGTTTGCAAAAGGCTGGACCTTTTGGCCTATGTGTCACCTCCCCTCTCAGGTGAAAAATGCCTCAGGCTTAGGGAGGGGCTGCGGGCGTGGTAAAAAAGCTCAAGGTAACACTTGTCCATTTCTGGCTGAATTCTCCCATCTTGAGCGTGCGAGCTATTCAGCACATTCCCGGAGATACGCAGACCTCTCTTGTTTCTACCTTCTGGGACTTGCTTAGATCTCAGTGAGCCTTTTTTACCGTTGAGAAGTCTGCTAATTCATCTCTTCACATTTTTCTTTAGTTCTCTCTGAAAGGGAAAGGGGAGAAGCCATCCTATTGGTACTTGAACAAGATGCCAGATTCCTCTTTTTCACAGAGCTCCAGCTCCATTCACCTTTTGTTTAAAGACCTGCCCTCCCTGAACAAAAAGTTTCAGGAAGATAAAATCAAACAAAAGCAAAAGAAAAAAACCCCCTAGACAGGAAGTAGCATACTGCCTTGGGCCGGTGCCTGACAGCTGGTTCTGAGCTGTGTGTCCTCCTTCAGCCTTACTAACCTCTCTGGGCTTCAGTTTTCTCATTTATAAACTGAAAAGGCTCCCTTAGATGCCAAGGTTATTTCAAGCTTTGAAATTTTGGATTCAAAGATTGGGAAATATAATAGAGCTTCAGATCTGATCCTTTCTGAGTAACAGTGAGATCGGTCCCCAGTTGGACCTAAGAGAGCCACTGGAAACGTGTTGTCCTTCAATAGAGCCGGCCACCTGATGTATCTTTCATGGCACACCATTAATATAATCATATCAAGTCTTGTAATCAGTCCAATATGAAACCTAAGAATATAGTAGTTACTGTGTCACAGCCAGGGAGAGACCCGGAGTCAATGCCTCCATGAAAACAAAGGAAGGAAGAGAATAAAAAGAAAAGGAGATTTTTCAATCTCTCTCTAGAAGGTTGCTGGCAAAAAAAAAAAAAAAAAAAAAAAGAAAAAAGTACCCGGGAGAGTTTCCTTCTAACTTACCACTGAAACAGACCTGAACAAATGGATTCTTCCCCCATAAGGCGGAGCTGGAAAAAGTTCTGCCCCATCTCATGCCTCTATCAGAAGAACAGAGAAGTTGGCAAGCCGCACAGTCATAACCAACGGGCCAGGTACACATTCAGTCCTCCCATTTCTGATTTAGCTTCCAGAGTGTGCTTTATGGTATGCAGCACTTACCAATTAATTATGTATCAAATGTAAATACATCATGCCTGGGAACAATGTGATAAACCTCTTCCCATGATAGTAAAGAAATCAGCCCTGAATGACACACACTGAGAGGAGTCTTGCCTAATGCAACTGGCGAACGTGTCTGCCAAGATTTTGATTGTATGGACTCTTGATGGAGTCAAAGAGGAAGATAAAAATTGATCACCCTTGTTTCTATTCGCAACTTTACAGTGTTAACTGGTAGCCCCGGGGATGGATCTAGAATAATTCCACACGTAACTGTAATGAAATGGACAGCACTTTTGCCTACTTAGTAATTGGTTCTCCGTTTTGTATCACTGCTACAGAGATGGACATCTTGAATCACAGTGCCGGAGGCATCTCCTCTCTGAACGCATTCTGGTCCTGAGAGCAATTTTTTTTGAGGCAAGTGGCAAGCGCCATTCAAACAGTATGGCTGACGAGTTAGGCAATAGCAGGGCGAGGTGCAGGCCAATTCCTTTATTCACATTGTGAGGTCCAAGGCAGTGATTTGAAAACATTTGTAGTCCACAAAATCCTTCCTCAAACACAGTCGAATGCAGAAACACTGGACATCAAATAGACAAGTGGAGAAGCTCTGGAGGAAGGAAGAATGGGCAAGGGTGGGGAGAGGGAAAGCTTTACTGGAATTTGGTTTGTTCCCTAGGGCACTTCTGTAAGCCCTGAGATCTGTGAGTGGTTTGAAAATCTGTGTTCATAGGAGTTTATCACTTTGTGCCCATGGTGCTTTGAGGGCAGCAAAAAGAATAAAACTAGCCTTCATTCACTTTTGTTGGAAAGCTGAGACCCAACTGGTCTTTTTTTTTTTTTAATTTTTGTTTAATGTTTATTTATTTTTGAGAGAGAGAGTGTGAGCAGGGGAGGGGCAGAGAGAGAGGAAGACACAGAATCCGAAGCAGGCTCCAGGCTCTGAGCTGTCAGCACAGAGCCCAACGCGGGGCTCAAACTCATGGACTGCGAGTTCCTGACCTGAGCTGAAGTCGGGGGCTTAGCCAACTGAGCCACCCAGGCGCCCCACAGTCGGTCTATTTTTTAATTGAATACACAGAAACCAAAGGAACATTTTAAAGACTATCTCACAAATTAACTTCAATTGGAGCCACCCAAAAGCTCAAGTTTGAATTTTTATTAAGTGCAACTGGGAGGAAGAGAAAGGATATGATTGTTATGCAGTGATGTGCTACAGCTGGCTCACATGGGCTAACGAAAGCTGTTGAACTTCCAGAAACCTCCCAAGACAATTGTTAAACACTGTCATTATTAAAAATTAAACTATGTATTCAGCAATCACACTGCTTGGAATTTATCCAAGTGAGTTGGAAACCTACTTCCATGCAAAAGCTTGCACACAGATGCTTATAGAAGCTTTCTTCGTATTGGCCAAAACTTAGAAGCCACCAGGATGTCCTTCGGTACATGAATGGATAAATAAACTGTGGTACATCCAGACAATAGGATATTATTCAGCAATAACAAGAAATAGGCTATCAAACCATGAAAAAAACATGGAAGGAACTTCAAAGCACGGCACTATGTGAAAGACGCCAATCTGCAAAGTCTACGTACTGTATGACTCCAACGACAAGACATTCTGGACAAGGCAAAACTCTGGAGACAGTAAAAATATCAGGGGTTGCCAGGAGTCAGGGGAGAGAGAGGGATTAGGGATTAATAAGCCAAGTGCAAAAGATTTTAGGGCAGTGAAACTATTCTGATGCTATACTGAGGGATCCATGTCATGATATAGTTCTCAAAACCTAAAGAATGTACAATGCCAAGAATGAGCCTAATGTAAACTATGGATTCGAGCGGTGATGTGTTAGTGTTGGCTTATCAATTGCAACAGGTGTACCACTCCGGTGGGGGATGTTGATAGTGGGGATGCTGGGTAGGTGTGGGGACAGAGGGTATATGGGAAGTCTCTGTATGTTCTACTCAATTTTGCTGTCAACCCAAAAGGGCTCTAAAAATAAAGCTTATCAAAAATTACACCACATAAATTCCAATTAAATAAAGTGTACTAAAAGCAGAGGTAATAAACCCCAAGCTCAGCGCTTCCTCCTTATTTATTTCATATTACTATTATTTATGTTACTAAGTTTCTCTACATGTATTGCACCTGTGCAGTGGAATTCTAATGCAGTGGGGTGCTACTGTGTTAGTCTTCCCAATTCTGTGTTAAGTGGTCTCAATTTGGTAGCTTGAAATTAAATCAGCCTTGGTGGGAGTACTCACACAATGGAAATCACTACAGACAGGACCTTTCCCTGCCCCGAGAGTCAGTTATTAAACATCTACGGCACACCACCAGTAATCAGTAACAGTAGGATCGGTAACACATGTAGCGCTGAGGCTGTTGATCAGAGTACAGCTTTTGGGAAAAGATCGTGGAACGCAGATCTTCATATATGATTCAACTAAGTCGTTCACTCTAAAGTCATCCAAGACCTCTTTAAAATGGTTCCAAGAATTCCCTTTTCTGGAAGCCAGCAACTCCAACCAGTCTCAAGAATGAAACCACTCAAATGTGAAGAAGAAAAATACGCCTTAGGAGCAGCTCTCTTGCCATCAGAATTACTGAGATCTTGTTCTAAGTGATAGAAACTAATTGCCAAACTGTTTACTATAATTAAGTCTATCAGCATGGTTTTCTCCTGATGACAATAAAGTTTGGTATATTACATCTTTTGCAAAGGGAATCTTTTTTTATCTCCCTGAAATTATAAATTTATGATTCAATAAGAGTTCTCTTCAAAACACGATTTTTTCCTTCTCGAAGATATGAAGGGCTTAGAAAATTTAATATCGCCCACAAGAGAGAAGCTGGTTGCAGGCCCCATTATTTCACTACAAACACTATTATATCGTGGTACATCTCATCAAGATTATTTAAGCGTGTCTGAGGAATGTGTCTATCTTTTGCTAGCCTTTGCTTCCATCAATCAAGTATGCAATTTTGAAGTACAGTGTAAGCCATCATTGCCTCTTTGAATTAGTGTGAGGGGGAAACCATGTAAATCAAAGATGGAAGCACTCTCGCTTGGAACTGGTGCCAGTACAACAGCTTTCCTGGAGCCCAGTGCCTCCCAGCCCTGACCAGCCCATCAGCATCACCGGAGGTGGTGGGAGGAAAGTCTGACAGAAATACTGAAGTCCAGGTCCCATCTCCAGAGATTCTTATTTAATTGGTCTGAAGAAGGGCAAGGGTAGCATTAAATTGTGAAAGCTTTCCAGGTGATTCTAATCTACATTGAGGATTAAGAACCACTATTTGCAGGCATGCTCTCTAAAATTAAAATAGAATAGAATAGAATAGAATAGAATAGAATAGAATAGAATAATTTGACACAGTTGATGTGATTTTGCTACTCGTCCATCTGACATGTAGGGGGGCAAGTCAAATACGCTCATCCTTTAGGATGGCATGATTTCAGTGTCTTTGGGTTTGTTAATGAAAAGTGGAGTGGTTCAACATGAATGGCATCAAACATAATTGCTGTGTCTGTTAAACAATCTCCATAGTTTAAAGGGTCCATTTTGTAGCGACTGAGCAGGGAGGTGGTGCTCTCACTTCCTTCCAGGTCCCTATGTGATTATGCTCCGTTCTGCTTGGTATCCTAGCAGTATCTTGCATCTGACCCACTTTCTAAGCCAGATCTTAGTTTCCTACCAATTCTGTGAGACCTATGTCTTTCCAAAAAAAAAAAAAAAAAAAAAAAAAAAAAAAAAAATCCAAACTTTTCTCCCTTACTTTTGCTTAAAATAGTCAGAGGCACATTTTGTTCCTTGCAAAGAAAGATTCCTAACTGATGCTTTGTCATACCTCTAAAGGAAGCAGAAAAATGTAACTCATTTTTGTAAACATTTCTAAGCCTAAGAACATGAAAATTCAAGAAGAAAAAGGTTGGAAGCCCTGCCCTACAAAAGCTAAATATTATAAGGTCTATACAAAAACATCAGTGGGCTAGAACCAAGAATCCAAAAGCAGACTCGAACATATGGAAACTTGGGGGTGTAGCAGAGACAGCATTACACATTTGGAGAAAGGATGGACTACTCAATAAATAGTACTTGAGAAAAGTAGCTATCAGTGTAGGGAGAATAGATTAATTCCAGATGTATTAAAAAACCCCCAATGCAAACAACAAAACCAAAACATTTGGAAGAAAATATTTTTATGACATTAGGGTAGGAAAAGATATTTTACAATGAGAACACACAGGATACCATGGGAAAGACTGATGTACTTGACTGCAATTAGGTGAAAGGTTATCTGTGGGGGGGGGGGTAGTAAACAAAAATAATTTCTACAAATCAATAAAATATGAATAGACCAAGAAAAAAAAAGACAAAGGATATGAATGGGCAAAACACAGAGAAAGAAAGCTGCCTGGTTCATAAGTATAAGAAGATGTTATCATTCAGTAAGAATCAGGAAAATGTCAATTACAGAGCATTGAGTTATTGTAGAGCCGAGAAGTATTGATCAGGATGTAGAGAAACGGGAATTCTCAAACTCCTGGCAGAAGTATAAACAGTTTCACCAACTTTAGAGAGCAACGTGGCAATATTTTGTGAAAGCGAAGGTGTGCATATGTCCTACCACCCAGCGGGGGCACCGTTACGGTTCTATGCTAGAGTATCTCTCACCTATGCAGCATCGAAGATGTGTAAAGGTGCTTGTTGTACCTTGTTTGTATCAGCAAAAGAAAGGACAATCAAAAAGCCAATCAGCAGCGAATGGATAAATGGTAGTGTATTTATGTAGGGGAATCCTATGTATACTACCTGAGACTGAAAGTTAATAAACTAAGGAAACGTACTTCGTCGTGAATGAATGGCAAATCATGGCGCCAAGTTAATGGGGAAAAAACAAGCTGTGTAATTCAAATCAATACAAATTAAAAAAAAATTTTTTTAATATTTATTTATTTTTGAGACAGAGAGAGACAGAGCATGAACAGGGGAGGGGCAGAGAGAGAGGGAGACACAGAATCGGAAGCAGGCTCCAGGCTCTGAGCCATCAGCCCAGAGCCCGACACGGGGCTCGAACTCACGGACCGCGAGATGGTGACCTGAGCTGAAATGGGACGCTCAACCGACTGAGCCACCCAGGCGCCCCAAATCAATACAAATTTTAAATCACTCCAAACCGTATTACCTGTAGGAAAAAGTGCAAAAACATGGTCAGGAAGAACACTCACTAACTTGCGGATCATGTGGGACTCTGGTGAAGGGAGGAGGGAAATGAGATCGGGAAGCTGAAGGCGATTGAACTATACCTGAAATTTCTGTTCCAGTCTGGGTGGTGGTATGGTGATGTGACATCATTTTCTACCCTAGTTCGGCATATTTTAAATATTTTTGTTAATAAAAGCCAACTTGGCTTTTTTGCCCTTTCAGCGAAGATATTGCTTTCCAATTTCTCGTGCCCAAACATGTCATTATTTTAGCTAACTGCCCCGAGGACCTTCACCCTATATTATTTCTTGCTTCAGGTATGAAATGCACCCAGACTGCATGCCCTGGCAGTCCCTGGCCACTGTGGGCAGAAGGCCATCATACAATTACTAGTCCCTTTCCTCTTTACTCATCCTGGTATTCAACAAATGTGTGCGTGTGTGTGTGTGTGTGTGCGCACGTGCACGCACTCCCTGTAGCCTGTTGCTCTCCCATCGTCTGCTTGTGTTTGCCCTGCCCTCCTATCTCACACTGCCACCGCCTCACAGTTTGATGTATTGCCAGCTCACGTGTGTTGCAGTTTGTTTGCACAGACTCTTCTGTTAGTCTGCAGTTAACCTTCCAGCATTTGGAGCCTGTCTGCGCCAGCATCTTGCTCTCCCGGCCACCAACTTCATGAACCCTGTTTTATTATCCACATCGCTGAGGAGGCTGTTCACATCAGGATGGAGAGTGGACATCTGTGTAATTCCTTCTCCATCCCCAACTTCTCCACCCACAGGCCAATAATCACCTGTTGAGAATATCCCTCAGATATATCCATCATGTGTGTGTTTCTCAGAGTTGTGAAGTACGATATCTTGCTGTATTTAAACCCTTGCCATCTAGCTAGCTAACTATATATCCATCCATCCATCCATCCATCCATTTATCTATGTATACATATATTTTAGTGTCACACTACAGTAGCAATCAAAACATAATTGTTTTTGAGGACAGATAAGTAGTAGAAATAGTTTTATTCAAAGGATAATAGGGGCACCTGGGTGGCTCCATCGGTTGAGCGTCCGACTTCGGCTCAGGTCATGATCTCAAGGTCTGTGAGTTCGAGCCCCGCGTCGGGCTCTGTGCTGCCAGCTCAGAGCCTGGAGCCTGCTTTGGTTTCTGTGTCTCCCTCTCTCTCTGTCCTCCCCTGTTCATGCTCTCTCTCAAAAATAAATCAACATTAAAAAAATTTTAAAGGATAATAAAGGTGAAACATTTTGGTGTATTTCCAGATTTCTTACTGTTTTTTTCCTCAACAAAATCTGCGTTGTTCTGTGTAGAGTACCTTCAAACCTGCTTTTTCCCTGAATAATTTATTTTCCACACATCTTTTTCAGGTCAGTGACTTCGAGCCTCCATATTCCCAGCAGCACTTGAGAGCTGGAATGGGTAGGTATGCTCCAAAGACAGCATCTGGCCGGTATGTCTTGTTACCTGTGCACCTCACGGGCACCCTGCTTTCAGTATTTCTGCCTGGTTTGGGGCAGCAACAGTCTGCAAGTGGTGGGAACAGGGCTCCGGACTACAGACCAAAGCATCTATGCAAATGTGCTCAAGGCTTTTGGTCTTGCTGAGGCAGGGCTGAGAGTGGAGAAGCAGACTGGGGACTCCCCTGCGCCATCACACTCTAGCATGGGATGCTGAGGAATCAAAGCACCTTATATCCAAAACTCATCTCCCAGGCTGATATAAAGAGAGCAAAGTAGAACCTATTTCACATTTTGTTAGCCTGAGTTAGAAATTAAATATTTAGTCATATGCCAGGTAAGCCTCCTTTGGTCTCGTCCTGGATTGGCAAATAGTAAGGGTAGCCCTGCACCCTCGTGTATATAATCTTTGTGCAACTAGTTCTCCGGCAAAATTTGCAAATTAATCAGGAAATCGTGGGTTTCTAGTGTCAACATTCAAGTTAAAGAACAACCCTGTTTTGGGATACCTGGAATACTTGAATCTCACCTTACGAAGTATGAAGCGTTTTCAAATATATCCAGGAGTGTACCCAAAGAACAGTTGCCTTTTCTTCTCCTTAGACAGAAGGTGGTTTTGAGGTTCAGCAAGGTTCAGGGGCCTTCCCGCATCCCGCTTCACCAGGTCTCCTCACCCGTCCTCCAGTATTCTTCTTAACTTCCCCATGCTGCCTTATTTGTTTATTTATTTTTTCGGTGCCATCATTCAAACCTTTCTGGGGCTATTGACCTGAAAAAGCCTATTCTAGGATGGCCTGCCTGGGAATCGCTAGATGCTGTTTCTAATAATGCCCTTATTTGCTTTCTGACCTCTTCGAGTTGCGTGAGTTGTGCAAATGGCTTTACGTCTGAACACAAGTTCCTTCAGCGCGCTGGGCCAGGTCACCCGCTGTCTCCAGATCCGTTTCTGTGACTGAGCTTTCTCAGAAGAACCTTTTCCGAGGCCTTAAGAAGCAGATGGATGCTTCTTCTTGAAATCAGTGACAAGAGGGGGACACCAAAACACCATGAATATCCCAGGTCCCAGCAACAGTATTAAAATTTAAAAAATGTAGACTTAGTTCATCCCTGGAGTCCCTTGCTTCGTACCAGCGAAGCATTGACAACAGTGTCCTGAGGAGATGTTTTGCATTTCAAGCTGGTGTGGGCCGCAGAACGAGGCCTCTTCTACCCTTTTCTACCTCACCACCTCCGCTCCGTTGAAGGTTTCCTTTCCTTCTTTACGCCATGCCCCCTCCCTCCTCTGCTACCTGAGTTTTGCTTTTTTCTTCTCTCTTCATCTTTCCGTCAGAGCAGCCAGTCGTGTGTCTTTGTGCGGCTCTGACGAGTTGGGTTAGGGCGGGAATGGCGGCCAGGAGCTTCTGTGCGGCAGCTTGATCTCCGGGCTGTGGGCTTACCGCTGCCGCACTAGACCCCAGCGAGCACTGCGTGCAGGAGCCATTCTCTAGCTAGTTCTCCTTCTCCAAAGGGTATCGGGGACACGGCATATAATTCTCTTAACTCAGGCATCTATTATCCTCACAAAAGTGTTAAGCAGGCTTCGTCCCCTTAACGGCTCCATCTGTGCCCACAGCGGTGGTTTTTGTCTCCATTTACAAGGGGCACATACCTGGGCCTGTCTTGGAAACCTAGGGACCCAGCCCTGCCTCTAGACACACAGTGTGGGAATGAACTGGCTTGCCAGGGGACTGCTTGCAAGGCTCTCTCAAGACACTTGGGAGCCCTCTGAGGGAGCTTACCCCCCAGCCCCTCCGTCCTGGGGTGCGCAGTCTCCCAGCCCAGGCTGCCCCAGGAGGAGGACGTGCTTCCCCTGTCATCACCCCCACTGCCCCCTTTTCCCTCCTGGTCTCCCCACAGCCGACTCTTATCAGGCAACTGCTTCTTCAGTGCTGGCAACTGTAAACCCCTGGGAGGCCTGAAAGGAGGATGTTGGAAACATGCAAGGGCTGAGGTTTGGGAGAAGAGAGGTCTGGGAAGGAGCCAAATCCTGAGGGGACAATGTTTGGCTAACTTACTTGACCTTTGACCCAAGCCCCTGGGAAAGCTCACCCTCCTCTTTCATTTTATTTATGGCTTCATGCATGCTTCCTATTTATGTTAACTTTCTGACAGAAGCGAGCTTTTATCTGGCAAGATACTGACGCCAGTGGATTCTATCCCCTCTGTGTGACCAGCTGCCGCTCTTACAGGCCTGTCTCTCCTCGTACATCTCACCCGGATTTCAAGGTCTTTCCACTTGGGCTTTTAAAGTTTAGGGATGATGCAACATTTGATGCACGAAACCTTCTGCGATGTGACTCTGGAAAATTCAGAAACAAAGCCCTTTCTGTCGTTGTTCATTAGGAGCACGTGTAGCTCAATCTCTGTAAGGAATGTTTGATGGCTGTGCAGGTTTTGGACACAGTGAGAAGAACAGCAGATGTGGGAGGGGGGCTTGGTGGCCATCCAGAGCACGGCGCATCCCGACATTAGGATAGATGAACAGCACTACCTCGCTATGGTAAGATATCTGAAGGATGAGTTTTTCATGCTGACACGAAAGAGAGGGAGGGGCAGAGGAAGCCACAGGCCAAGGTAGAGGTCAGGGTCTCCTGTGACAAATACAAGTGTCCACCCTTATCCAAAGGTAGAGCGTTCCCAGGAAACCTTTCAGGAACCAAGATGGCGCAAAGCGAGGAAGCAATTACACGAATGTACGTGGAAACGTTTTGAGTGTTCCCAGACCCCAAACCTAGCCTTTCTTGGGATTTTCTGATACCTTAGCACATATCTTGCTAATGAAGGCAGAAAATAAATTGAGATAAAGCCCAGGTGCTCACAGACACGTTCCAGAGCTCTGGCGTTTGGCGTGATGCTGAGATGCTACGTGTGGCCCCACAGGAAGGATCTCGGGGAGCACTGCCTCCATAACAGCTCGCTGCAAAACCAACCCTGCTTGCTATTGTCGCTTTCTGTCTTTTTTCTTAAAAGCAAAAGCCCTCTTTAGATATCTTTCAGTTAGCGAAAACGGGGACTCACGTAGGTCTTTTGTAAACTGAAGTGATGTCACGTAAACTTTTGAAAAGCAGGGGATCCCAGTAACGGCAAAAAGATACTAAACTCAAGTGGGAAGGCAAGGGCTTCAGTCTGAAAGTGAGTGACCTTGGCTTGACCTCTGCTGTAGCCATGTGGAAAGAAGGTAGTCCTGCAGAGCCAATGGGTCGTTCCAGAGGTAGACAGCAGCTTTGCCTCAGACACCACAGAACACAGATGTGAACCCATGACACCATCTTCTGACTAAACGGCCCAAAATACCAAACCAGAGGTTTCCATTTTTAATTTGCAAGGGAATAGCTAAGCTTTCAGAAATAAGAATTGAGGGATGTAAATCTGGCCTTTCTAAAAGGGCCGAAAGCAGCCCTGGGGACAGAAAGCTCTAGAAGTATTTGTGGGGGGAGGGAGGAGTTCCACAAAGATGTAGCCTTCTCAGTCAAGCCTGCCTCTTATCTGGCCAAACACGGGAGGATGACTTTTTTACTGGCAGAGAACATTTGGCTGGACTTTCTTGTTGGCTCGCCTTACATTCAGGGAGCACGGGGCACAGTCTGTTGGCTAATCCCCAATTATTCTCTTCCTCTTCCTGCCTGTGAGGTAGGCGCTCCCCATAGGGAAGTTCACACTGGACAAGAAAGAATCTGCCCAGCCATGCATCACCTGAAATATTAAATTAGAGACAAGACACAAAATATCTGAGCAAAGAGGACACTCAGTTGGCTTCCCTGTGCTGCCCTCTTGGTAATGTTTATGTTCTGGTCCATCCCTAGCCTTTGGTTGTCTCCTCCCCTCTTCATGCTTGTGGGAAGCACCGTGGAAGGGCCAACCCTCCGAGATCCTTCCTCGGAGACTGAGAAAAGCATTGTGTCTAAATCAACCCGTCAGATTTTGCTCTTTTTGTCATTTGGGTTTCCCAAGAAGAGGACCAGAGATAAAGAGAAATATAGAAATTTAAAGGGTAAAAATAGAGAGAAAAAAAGTGTTTTCAGAGATGACAACAAAGGAATGCAATAAAATGTGGGAAATCTGGCTACTGGGTCAAAGAAGGCTACAGAGAAACAGGAAGATAATGTGGCAAAAAAAAATTACAGAAAAATCTTATTACTATAGCCAAGGGAGTGATGCATTAGAGAGATAAGTGATTGCATAAGTTGATACTTTGGGAATTATCAAAGATTTAAAACATCTTAAAATGTTTTAAAAATATCTCTTTCGTGGTTGGAAAATATTTAGAACTGTAAAATTATTTCCAAACCCCCAGGAGGGGCATACCCAAATTTCAAACCCAGGTGACATTTTTGAAACACAGAACATGAAAGTAGTCCTTTTAAAAGGAAATAGAATGCCTTTCATGTTTCTCTCATAAAATTTCCATATGTTCTAGCAATAATGTGATACTGAATCCCTTGAAATGTGCAGGGGTTTAAGACTAAAGCTGACACATCATTCAGAGTTTTAAACAAACACAGAACTTTGTAAAACAATATTGTGATGGTTAATTTTCAGTCTCTCAGTCGTAGGGACGGGGCTTCTGCTGGCCAAGGCTGGACACTTGTATGAACTTGCCCACTCTGAGTCCTGCGTTGGTCTACTCGCTGACCCACAAACACTGGAGAGGAAGAAACTTGGATGGCCTTGACCACTCCCTTAAATGTATGGTGGCCTTTGTACAAGTGATTTCAGACTTTAAACCCAAGAGCTGAGGTCCCATAGGAACACGACTCCAAATCAGGCTTTTAAAATCTGGTTTTAGACTATGAAATGTTGCTGCCTTGTCTTTGTAGTTTTGGTTATTGGGCAGTTGTGTGTTAAGAAAGTGGAAGTGGAAATCAGGAGTGGACATACATGGGACATTCAAAAGCTATGGAGGAACACCACACGATCCTTGTTAGGCAGGATGTCCTTTGGACAAACAGTTATTCTTGAACTGCTCAAATTCTCCTACTTCCAGAAACAAGGAGAACATCTATGGAAAACAGTGGGGGTGAGCTTACAGAGATAGAAGCCATCCTGTGTAGTGTTAAGATTTCCTACAGGGCGGATGTGGTCACATGGACCCACCCCCTCCCCCTGATAGCTTCATCTTCTCCCCCAGATTGTTCAGCTTCCAACTCAGAAAGAAATGGGACACATCTTGGAGCCCTAGATCTTTAGCCAATAACTATGTTCACAGATGCTGAGCACTTGAGAGCCTGCCTAGTTAGAAGCAAATCCCAGGTGGTAATGGCAGTCATCAGGGACAAGGCAGTCCAATTATATCAAGTAGGCTTTTTCGTTAGGCAACCAAAGACACGAATCATATAAAATCATGGTTTATAGTTTGCAATATCATTTGCAAATATATAAACTGGGAGTTTATATGTGCCAGCAGTGAGCAAGGCCATCGTAGACCAAACGTGCAAGATCTCTAAGCTGACCTTTCCAAGATGTTGCCCTTGGACGTGGACAGGAAGCCTGGGCCATGCTTTTTATGAATGAGGTCTATATTCTGAAAACTAGCACAGTGCCTGGCCCAAAGCTAGTGTTCAATAAGTGTTCATGCAACTAAGTTGGTGAGCTTCCTAGCTGGCCTAGTGTGCTCGCTCTTCCTTCTGTACATCACTACCCTTGTCAATTTGATACATGCATATGAGAAAAATGCAGGCTCCTCCATCTGACCTTGAATGTCTGAATTTTCTGAACGTCATCTGCATACCTGTACCAGCACCTGTGATGAATAAGCCTGTGCTTGACCACAAGGAGCCAACTATATGGAACGTTAACCTGGCAATTGCAACACAGGGTGAAAAGGTCATGCATGAAGGGAGGGAAGGACTAGAGGGACAGGTGGCCTGGCTTCATTTCACCTACATCAAGATCACAGGATCCAACCCTGCTGGCAATGATTTATCTTTAAAACATAGTGCTAAATATACAGGTAGGTGTTGTATTATTCTTTACCCCATGTTTGTGTCTTAAGTATCCATCATATATTTTTTAAGACATTGTTTTACCTTCTTAACATTCTCAGCTATGTGTCTTACGCTTTCTCCTGCCTCCTTCTGCTGCGGGAAGAACACTTCTGATCCAAGCTGCCTCAGCCGCTGCCGGGTGGCGCCCTGCATTTTCTGTTTATGCCTTGTCTACTTTGGACCCACAAATACTCTTTCATGAAATGAAGAAAAACAATGGCTCAGGTGTCTTCTTCTCCCTTCTGACCTTGTCTGAAAAGACTGCTTTACAGCCTGGCTCTTTGTTTCTTAGAAGGACCGTGCCCTGTGAATCATTGAATAAAGCCAGTAAGATATTTAGGGGGAAAAAAAGAAAAAGAAAAAGGACCATGCCCTTCAAGTTTAGAGTCACAGAACTGCACGCGCACTTTTAGACAACTGATGGCGGGGAGGGTCAGACTTCCCACCCAACAGACTAGAGTGGGGGAAGGAGGGTGGGGGGAGTCCTGGCATGATAGTCAGACTTGTCCAGACTGAAAACCGCTTTGTGGTGTGTCTGAGTTTTGTTCAGTGTTTCGGGGAGTGAGGAGGAGACTGGTTAATCTACCTTCCTTTGGAGGTCCTTTCATTTCCTGGTGAGTATCTGGGTCATTTGCATCTCTGTATCTTTCCCTCTGAGGTGCAGCCAACCACCTACACGGGCTCACCAATGATCACAGGACAATGCTGGGCCAGAGAGCTTAGTCTCTGGTGCTTCATGCCCAGTAATTTCTTGTGCCGTTCGGCTTCAGCATCATATCAGGCTGATATTTTCAGGGGCCAGTCTACAACAGTGATAAAGGTTTTGGGTCTTTCTCTGCTTCTAACAGCTCCAAGCTGAGCATACCCCAAGATGCCATCTAGATGGCTTCTCCTTTAAGGCTTGTCTTCATCTGCTCAGGCTGCCATAACAAAGTACCATAAAGTGGGTGGCTTAAAACAACAGAAATTTGTTTTTCACAGATCTGGAGGCTGAAAAGTGCCACATCAAGGTGCAGGCAGATTTTGTTCCTGGTGAAAGCTCTCTTCCTGCTTTGCAGATGCCTGTCTACCGTGTCCTCAAACGGCAGAGAGAGACAGCAAACTCTTTGGTGTCTCTCCTAGGAAGGGCACTAATCCCATCATGGGAGTCCCACCCTCATGACTGAATCCAACACTAATTACCTCCCAAAATCTCCATCTCAAATATCATCACATTTGGGAGTTAGGGCTTCAACATAGGAATTTTCCAGGGACCCGGTCCAACCCAAGCAAGGCTCACATCACCTTGGAACTTTACTATTTAACTTTGCGGGCCTTCACTTGTAAACTCAGTCATTCACAGCTGACACATTTGTTTTGCTCTCTCTCCATAGCTGTGACCCTCTGGAGGAAGGAGCCAGGCCTTCCCTTGCTTGGTGCAGTTGCTGTGTAAGGCGATGATGGAGGTAATGTGAGCAGTTCCAGAATTAGCCTTGGCTTTTGCTCCTGCTCCCTGATAACCCCTGCTGTGTGGACGCCTTTGTGCTGGGACAGTGCTCTCGAAAATCATTTCAGCCACAGAGACTTCTGTTCAAATGGAACATGGTACCCATGAGCCAGGTGACCTGCTGTCTTAGCGCAGGATGCAAATATAGTAACAATCATTATTTTTCTAATTTCTCACGCCGTCACCTCACATATTAACCAAAAAAAAAAAAAAAAAATCAGCATATTTCTCATGAAACCTCCTTTTCAAAAAAAAAAAATGCGTGCATACACATGCACATCCCACTATGTTTCCCAGGAAGCCCATGGGTAACCACCCAAGATTGTGACCTGGTCACTTGCTGGCCCTCAACATTACTGTTGCATGCAGATCTTAAAGAATACAGCACACACTTACTCACTGCTGCCAGGAGCCTTTGAAGCCAAGGACAAATCTCTCCACTGACTAACCAGGATTTCAGGACAAGAGGATCCCCTCAGCTAAGGACACCTTCCCAGCTGGGCTCCTGCAGCCACTGTTCTGACTGCTCTGTTCCAAACACAGCTGGCCCCCATGCCTGCTGCAGAGACAACTTGCAAGGCCCCAGGACTGACATCCTCTCCCTACCCAGGGCTCCACCCAAGGGTTCAGGCAGTTTTTCCTTTTAAGCCTACAAAACATGAGAGGTAGCTGCCCTTGTCCCATAGGACAGGAGTTCTATGACTCCACAATGATGGAGTAAGGGAAGATTCGCACAGATGAGTCCGTGATGAAGCCTCCCACCACATCAGAAAGCCTGGGGAGCACAAAAAATTAAATCCAGGTGTCTGGGAGTAGCTGAGGGGGCTCGCAGAAGCCCCAGGACTTTCTGGAGCAAAGTTTGACATCTACTGGCCTAGCTTATGTTCGTGTTTACTGAGCTCCTTCAAGACGAGGTCTCCTGAAGCCCCATCTCAGTCCCTCAGGCCTTGGGAAGTGACAAGTGTCGTGGTTCCTGAAGTGTGTACCCAGACCCCACCTGCAGGCTCGCTTGCTGACCTCTGAGACTTGTCCTTGGCCTAAGGAAGCTGCCTTACCTGAGGTCATGCTCTTTCCCAGAGGGAGTAAGCATCTTAAAAATAGTCAGTGTGGAGGTACAAGGTCCTGGTCCCTCACCTTGACTTGAAACATCTCTAAAGGGTATCCCAGCCCAAGTTCCCTGGGGGGATGGTCTGGGACCTCTGATGCCAATCTGCTTAAACTCCCCATGGACATTGATCCCTAGAACTATGCCTCAAAACCTCCACAAAAATCTCAGCATCTCAGCATCTATTTCCAGAGATCTTGACCTGTGACAACTACTACTTCTAGAACTTACAGAACTACTACTTATAGAATGTACTCAATCAGGAACCCTACATCTATGGAACAACACAGTGACTGCCACATTGTCCCAACCACAGACACCAGATTAATACAATGGAACTAGACTTATTTCTGGTCAGTGAAGCCATGATGTGAAGAAAACATACTTGAACCAAATTTGAAGACATTTGTAATTTGAGATAGGAAGAGCTTTCTGGACTGAGATGGTTAAAGATGGCAGGTTGAACCCACATATTTTATCTCTTCCTCTTCCAGAGATCCTCCAAAAATTATAGGAAAGAAATAAGCAACATATAAATGCAAAATTAATGAAGAGAATCACTAACAGACAAGACATTCCAGCAGAACGCTGGGGGAAGGAAAGAGACAGGGAGGTGTGGCAAGCGCAGGTTGGCCTGGTTTCAAGGGAGAATGGCGGATGAGCGAGGCCAGTGAGCCCGGCCAACCCTGAGGTTCAGGTGCGGACCCAGCCAGCAATGGAGCAGGTGTGAGACAGGGGGCTGAGCACAGGAGACGGTCTCAAGGTTGTGAATAGGTCTGTTGACCCTGCTACCCCTTTCCCTTACACATCTCCAGAGCTATTTAAGTTAGTCTTTAACCCTCTGCGTATATTCCAGTTTAATGACAATGAAGTGACATTTTAAGTAGAGAAAGATGACTATTTTGAAGAGAATCACTTTTCACTCCTCCATGTACCCCATTTGGTCAGACAAGATCTCACACAGGCCATATGAAAGATGGCTGCCGCTGGGCAGGTAAGCATGGGGTTCAATCAACTGCTGGGTTCTCCCTTCCCTCCTGGGAGATGCCTCAGACAGCTCTGTGGGAACCCCGGGGCTCCAGGGACAGGAGTTTGAAAACCACTGGTAAACTATGGGAGAAGAGAACTAATCTGCTTTCAAGCAGTTGTGTCCCTCTCAGGGGAAGGTGGGTTACTATTTCCCGACCCCTGGAGGGGTCCTGGGCATGGGGTTAGCTGGACTTGAGTTTCAGGGTGCCTCTAATCACCAGAGGTATCAGGGACCCAAGTTAAAAAAGAAAAGCACATTCTAGAACAATTCATGGGCATGGAGGTCCTTGAGATTCTTACGGGGTTTGTCACATTTGGGAGCATTCTTCTAAACCTGCCAAAGACAATCTCAAGTTTCAGGCAGAAACACTCAAAACGCTTCAGGATACCACTCATGGGATTTTCTGTTCTCGGCATCCTGTGACTCTATCAGTGCTGCAGCAGAGGAGGAGCTGGGGACAAGACACATGGGAAGGAAGGGGTTTAAAGAGGAGTCCTCCATGGTGATCAGGAGACAGAGTGATTTAGTATGAGCCAATTCACAGATGGTCTGGGATGATTTGGAACATACTCAATCAGGAAAATTGGGGGAGCTGAGAACAGCATGTCTGTATCTCATCTCAGGGACGGTGTGGGAAAACAAGCGGAGTCCCCACCGAGTGTGCGATCCATCTGCCTCCCAGGCAGCAGTGGAGAGATGACTTAAAGGAACATATGAAAAATTGAGACTGGAGATGCCCCTGATATTCAGTAAGCAGAGAAATCCATTCCCTTTGTGGAGTTAATGGTGTCAATGTTACACATTTCTTTTTCATAACATTATTCTAAACAGACTATAAAAATTTGATAAAAAAAAAAAAACTAAAAAGTGATTTTTTATAAATAAGAGGAATTGGTGAGTGAGAGCACTGATTGTGGTGACATTTCAGTTTCTGCTGGTACTTTAGGGTCCCTGCCTCCCCCATCCCTGTGCTGGGCATAGGGATGAATTTTATGTAGTTTTCATGGCTCCCTGCATGGTAGGCCTTTCTAGCAGATGGTCTCCTTATTTTATAGCAGGGAGAAGACTTCCAGAGACTGGGGGTCTTTGCTAGTAAATGACAGCAGCAGACTTTGAAGCAGACATTGAGGGCCCCACTCCTGCTTCATCCAGAGCCCAGTACCTTGTTCTCCAGAAGTGTGCTTCAGTACTTGGCCAATCTATGTTTTAACAAGCCCTTCAGGCCATTCAGATGTTCACCCAATTCTGAGAATCTACCCCACCTCAGAACAATTCAGGACGCAGTGGGATGAAGGAGGTGTGGCTTTGGAGTGAGGGAGGTGTGGCTTTGTTAAAGGTTCACCAGATTCTAACAATTCTAACGTGTGGTTAAGGTTGAGCCGGTCCTGATAGACATACAATTAAGGAAAATAGTCAGGCTTAAGAGACCAGGAAGAGGAGAAATGGAGAGAAGCAGAGTAAAACAGGAAATTGTTTTGAAATGTCCTCGGGATTTTGTTTTAATCTGGTGTGGTAAGATGACAGACACGGAGACAATGCCTTGAAAGGAGAGTCATCACTCATAGTTCCTGAGAGGGTGGGGCATGCCTGCCTCACAAGGCCACAAGGGGAAGTACCAGGGTGGGTCTGGGAGGCAGAGGCAGTGAGGGGAAGGCATGGGCCAGGGCCTTTGTTGTGGTTTTCCTGGTAAGAAATCGGCGATGCAGTGTTGGTATGCTGAGTAAACTCAGGAAGGAATAGCTTGAATAATTTCAGTGGGATCTGGCCACAGGGGTGGTCCCCGGTTGTCCGGCACCTGGCTCTGGGGTGCGTTAGAGGAGGGGGTATATTGTCAGGGTGTGTGACAGTTTGTAAAGGAAATGATTGGGGGTCTGGGCTCTGGACTGGTTAGTTTGCATATCAAAGGCATGCTCCCCGGCTAATTGTTTGCTATCTCTAGGAAGTAGCTAACCCTTTGAGGGGCAGTCCCTCTCCAGGCCCACAAGGCCCTTGAGATGTCAAAACATCATAAAGTAGAAAAACATTAAAAACATAGTTAACACGGAAGTCAAGTCAGACAGACTCAGGCTTGCTACTTGCCAGCTGTGTAGACCTGACTTCTCTCAGTGTCAGTTTCCTCCTCTCTAAGATGGAGATACTACATGTATCCCATAGGGTTTTGGGGAAATTATGAGATGATGGGTTGACTCCACTGGCAAGCATTTAGTCCATGACAGCTATAATAAAGACGAGCGATAAAGCAATGGGCTTAGGACTTGAGTGGATGTAAAGACAATGAGTCAAACACAACTTGTACTTTTGAGTTTCAAAACACGACAGAGCCACTGACAGAGGTGGGGTGCAGACAGCATGGCTGGCTGAGCAAAGTACAGATTTGTACACGTGGCATTGACATCCAAGGGCAGTCATCTTGGCCCAGAGCTGCAAGGTGGGATCTGGAGGTGTGAACTTGGAGGATGGGTCATCTCTGAGAGAGACTGCACGGAAGGAGCAGTGAAGGTCCAGCCTCAGGGGCCGGGGGAAGGGAGATCATGAGTGCCTGGGATGGTTGTTTATGAAGATCAGATGGTTGTTTATGAGAAGGGGGCTTTTGGAAAGTGAGGAGAATAAAGCCCTAACTAGCGAGGTTGTATCACTTTGTTCTCTAAGCATGTTCATAATAAAACTAAGATCATCCTCTTCTTCCTCTTCTCAATCCATCTGGCTGATCTACTCAAGGTGGATATATCTCTTGCACATCTTTGTATGTATGCGGCCAACATAATGCATAATTCAAGAAATGACTTTTAACTGAATTAGGTTGACATTCTGAGATAATTTAGGCATCATTCTACTTCGAAAAGGGATTTAAATTGAGGGGCAACATTAAAGATAGCTCTTTCCCTCTTCATTTGCATGTGTGTGCATGTGTGCATGGGTGAGGGGGGTGGGGGTTACAGCTTTACTAGAACAGATGCAGGAGAAGCCATAGGACAAAATGCACAAGGAAGAAGGCACGGAGCCACCTTTCCCAGGAACACAGTCTGACAGAACGCGCAGGCTCAACTTCTAGAGCTGGTGTGGCATCTCATTAACTTCGGGGCCTGGAGCGTGCTCTGTATGCCATCTTTCCTTTAAAAGATAGTCTTGGAATAAGCACAGCAAACTTAACACTGCTTCGGCCTGGTGATTAAGAACTGAAATTGTCTGAAGCCCTCGCTATTTGAAAAAAAAATATCTTCTTACTAAATGGATTTTATTGATTTTACTCTGTTTTTTTAAATTTTAACTATTTTTTTTGAATTTTAGAGAGGAAGCGAGCAGGGGAGAGGGGCAGAGGGAGAGAGAGAGGGAGAGAAAGAGAGAGAGAGAGAGAGAGAGAGACTTAAGCAGGCTCCATGCTCAGTGCAGACTGAGACGCAGGGCTCAATCCCATGACTCTAGGATCACGACCCAGCCAAAATCAAGAGTAGGAAGCTCAACCAACTGAGCCACCCAGGCACCCCTGCTGATTTTACTTTGGAGGAGTGTATTGGTGTCTTATGGCCGCTGTAACAAATCGCCACAAGCTTAGTGTTTAAGACAGCACAAATTTATTATCTTACACTTCTGTAGGTGAGAAGTCTGACACGGGTCTTACCTGGCTAAGAGAAAGGTGCTGGCTGTTCCTTCCAGGGGCTCCAGGGGAGAATCCATCCCTTGCCTTTTCCAGCTTCAAAAGACCACCCATGTTCCTTGGCTCATGGGCCCTTCCTTGAGCTTCAAAGCCCTTCTCATGCTGCCATCTCTCCAGCTAGGTGCTTTCCTTGCCATATCTCTCTCTGACACTTACCTCCTGCCTCTTGCTTTCCCTTATCAGGACTCTTGTGATTACATCAGACTCAGGCAGGGTCATCTCCCTATCTCAGTGTCTTTAACTTCATCACACCTCGAAGTCTCCTATGCCATGGAACATACAAATCCACAGGTTCTGGGAACAGGGACATAGATATCTTTGGGGGGTGGGAGTGGGCAGGGAATTAGTCTGCCTCCTCAGAAGGAGTAAGAGGTGAATGCACACACAAGCCCAGGCTTACAGGGAAGTCTATACTTCTCTTGGGGTATGCAGAGAGATGCAAAGATGAGATCCTTGGAATTCCTGCCTGATATCATGAGAAGGTGGATAGACTGTGTTATTACTGGTGGTCCACTCTGGTGTAGAGTGGGGAGGGATCCCTGGGAGGGAAAGGACAGGTCAGTCACTCAGTGTGATAAAAACGTGGTGATTGTGGTCCTTGCACTCCTGCAGACAAGGGCACATGACGCTTTTCCAAGTCTGGGCAACCTTCCACGCATCTTATTAATCCAGGAGAGTCAGAAAAAGTCATTAGCTCAAAGATACTCCTCATAGAGCACTTGGCCTTTACATGGCACCTAAAGATTAAAGGTCAAAAAAACATTGGAGCCCCCCGAAGAAGTGGTGACCCAGGTTCACAGCCTCATTTGGGAAAACCAAGGCTGAGGGAGGCGCCGTAAGCTTCCCAGAGCTGGGAAATGACTCTTTGGAGTGTGCTTGAGTTGAAACGGAAGGCCCACCAGGATGTAAGACTGGCAGATGTGGGCTTTTGGGGTGTAGACAAAGGTGTGGAAACCACTGTTTCCGTTAGAAGCAACCACCCAGAATAAGAAGAAATGTAATTCCATTTTTAGGCCATTGGTTTTTTTGTTTTGTTTGGGGGTGCCATGTATCCCAGGAAGAGGGGGCCGGCAGGCTTCCGTCAGTAGGGCGGGCCCTGGTTCTTCCTGAGGGAGGGCCAGATGGTATCAGGCATGTCCTTGTTCAGCTCTCTTGTGCCTGCAGGACACCCCTGAGACGGGAGACCAAGGTTACGTGCACTCTCGGTGATGACCTGCTCAGCCCCATATCCCCAGGCCAGTGTCCTCTTTACCCTGTGACTCTGCACCCAAACCACCATCATTCGACCTGCTTTCCTTTGGGGTCAGCATTACCCTCTCTGGGTGGCACATTTAATGTTCAAGCTCTCTGGGGAAGAAAAATTAAAACCAACTATACTAAGTTAATTTGAAGCCCATGGCCCTGCCTGGAAAAGGAGATGTACACTTAGTCCCTGGAAGTGGGGAAGAAGGGCTAAAATCCAAGGAGGGTCCAGGAAACTCAGTTTCTGGAGGTCTTGCATCTGCCAGGGGCTGTGCTTTGCACACTCATTTGTTCCTGTCCGCAACGCTCTTTTCCCAGGTATTATTATTCCCATTTTACAGGTGAGAGAACTGAGGCTCATGAGGACCCCTGCACATGCTAGGCTTATTTCTAGCTTCTGTCCAAGCACCACGCTTGGCCTACGTGGGGAATAAACCCGAGTTCTGGGTCTTCTCAGAGAGTGTTCAGCAGTTTGTGTGTCAGAAAGATTCCTCTGGTCTCGCTCTGGGTCCCGGGACGAATGCAGCTGGACTCATGGGGCTCATTAGATCTCAGGTTGGCTTGCTTTGGAACACTAAAAAAAAAAATTCCCTCTTGTAGAAAATGCAAAATGAACCCAACTCGCATATGTACCACGTGTGGTGTAAGTAAGCCCCTTTTGCTGTTTGAATGTGATTCAACTAAAGGATTAGAAGCCATCTTGGCAGCTTATGTTACCATCTCCAAATGCAAAACAGCAACAACAAAAAGATCCGGTGTTTACAACAAGGGATTTGTTATTTGACCGTAAAGAAGAAAGGGATAATTCTTTTTTAATTCAGAATAATGGAAATTCAGGTATGGAAAACTGAGAAGAGGACATTCTAGACTAATTCCTTCTCCACACCCGCCCCCCTCCTACACACACAAAAGCAGGAACCCCTTCCAAACCATCTCTGACAAGCAGCCTTCAGCCCCTTCCCGTGATGGGAACAGGCCTCCCTCCTGAGGCAGCCAGCTCCACTTGGCCTGATGATAGAATAAGTCCCTGATTCATGTTTTAACACTCTTGTGAGAAACAGAATGGGGAGGTTTGATTCTCTACTGAGGTTCCTGAGGTTCGTCTTCAGGAATGGAGGCCCGTATTAGTCTACTGTGGCTGCTATAACAAATCCACACACAAACTTTGTAACTTAAATTAACACAAGCCTACTAACTTACGGTGCTGCAGGTCTGAAGTCCAAAATGGGTTTCACTGGGCTAAAATTAAGGTGCCAGTCGAGCTATGTTTCTTCTGGAGGTTCTAGGAAAAAATATGCTCCTTTGCCTTTGCCAGCTTTTTGAGGCTACCTTCTGTCCTTGGCTCATGGCCCTTCCTCCCTCTTCAAACCCAGCAATGTAGCATCTTCGAATCTCTCTGATGCTCTTGCCTCCTCCCCCCCTTTCACTTGCAAGGACTCTAGGTTTCTATCAACCCCCCGCCCCCCCCAGACAACCCAGGATAATCTCCCCATCTCAAAATCCTTAATCCCATCTGCAAAGTCCCTTTTGACCCATAAGGTAGCATATTCCCAGTTCCAGGGATTAGGACATAGGCATCTTTGGGGGCCACTGTTCAGTTTACCACAGAAGCTCAACCATCTGTGAGTTTGGAAGGCAAGTTGAAGGAACAGCAGGCAGAACTGGGGTAAGGAGATAAAGGACAGGTTTGCCGGCATAGAAACAGTGAGGTACCACCTCAGTGTCCCAGAAAGAGGCAGAGCCTCAGCCTGGAGATGCTGGACGGTCTACTCCTCCAGGTGGAAAGGAACCCTAGGTCCAGAGCTCTCCACCTAATCCCAGATTTGGCATGGAAGCAATATAGACTCCCTTCAAAAGATGCCAGATGTCAACAGGGGCCAATATGGACTGGAGAACAGCAATCCCCTCCAAAAGTTCCAGGGCATGATTTCAAATGCTGGCGAGGTAGCCCCAATTCTGACTGGAATTGAAGTTTCTCTGCATCCTGGAAAATGGGGCTCAGGCAGGGTTTTCATATGATCTAGAAAAATTCAATAGTGTGCCATTTCTTTGCCAGACTGTAGAGATCCTCAGTTTACAATTGTGCCTCATTCATGATCCTTCCTATAGTATTAGAATTGCCCTTGAATGAACAATTAAGAATCTGCCTGAGAGTTTCTTTTCCTGACAGGAATGGAGAGACCCACCTCCAGGCCTACCTTCTCTAAAGATCCCCACTAACATCCCTAGCCAGGGGGACATCTCCCCCTATTCCCAAAGCATTTACTGATTTGACCTTTTATTTGGTACTTGACGTATATACTCTTGTATTATAGTCACCTTTTATGGGCACACACTCAACGTCCTGACCTTGCCAAGCTGACTGTAGACCTCTGGAACGGCAAGTCTACACGCTGTTCACCTTTAGCCCCCTCAGGGCCTGATACCACAGCCAACATGCTAGGTTCTGGAAAGATATTTATTGACAATTTATTGATTCCCAAAGGAATCAAGCTCAAAAGGTGAGCTCAAAAGGACTGCATCTGGAAAGTGCATTCACCTACAATGTGATAAAATCTAGAAGCCTCCTGGGATTGATGGAGCTGGTTTTCCCATCTTCTGTCTAGTTTACACTTTTCCCGTCACTCTAAATTTCCACCGTATCGTTCATTCTCAGTGTAGCTGCTGGGGTTGTTTTTCTGAAAAGCAAAGCTCTTCCCTCCTAAAAGTATGGCTTGGCTTGGCTTACCCAGTATGGCTTACCCAACTTGTTCCTACTTGTTCCTCTAGCCTCAGCTTTAAACTACTGCTTTTCCTAATAAGAGCTAATAAGCGCTCAGGTGATACGGTGTTGCTAGTTTAAGACACATTCTCGGTAGCCAAGGTCCACCAACTAAACACAAACAGAGTGCATTTTCCTGTCAGTTTTTTAAAAGCTTATTTATTTATTTTGAGAGATAGAGGCGGGGGGTGGGGTGGTGTGCAGAGAGAGAGGGAGAGAGAATCTCAAGCAGGCTCCAAGCTGTCAGTGCAGAGCCCAATGTGGGGCTCGATCTCATGACAGTAAATCATGGCCTGAGCCAAAATCAAGAGTTGAACACATAACCGACTGAGCCACCCCAGGCGCCTCTCTTGTCATTTGTTTATACATAAACCTCTTCCCCCAGGATGAGTGATCCCAGAGGCAGAAGCTTGGGTTTCCTAAAGCACTCAGCCAATATTTACAAAGGACACAATGAATCCCAGCGTCCCTAATGTTTAACTCGGTGCCTAAAACACAGCAGGTGCTTGTTAGATGTTTATTAAATGAATGAATAGACAGACTCACTAGGATTTTAGGAACATATGCCTTCAGAACAGTTGGGTTAACTTTGTCATCACTTTGCAAATGAAAATAGATGGGCGTGCCCTTCCGTGTGATAATATAAACCCAATTTCCCATTTCAACAACAAGAAAGCCAATTATTGAACTAAAGAAATGTGGGATATATACATATATTTTTGCCTTCATTTACATTAGAAGTAATAATAGAGGTCTTGCTTTCTTCACCAAAGTTAGGGCATTATTGAAAGAAAAGGGCAGTAGTCCTTGCTTTCCAGAACCTTCTCTTCTCCTCCAGCTACTGTCCAATGCTCTTAGCATTGTTGATAGAAAGCAGAGGTTAGCCTCTCTGAGGTTGTTGAGGTTTCACTGTCAACAAATGAAGCTGAAGATGGCCAGACTGATGTGCATATTTATGTGTCCTTGCCATCGATTGGTATTTTATAGTTAAAAAAAACCCCACAAATGCCAAACATATGCACTAAAAATGTATGGAAATTACCCACAATCCCATTTGAAGGCCATATTGCCTGGCCCTAAAATATTCAAATAATAGGACTATGCTTCTTTCAGTCCATGAACAGGAATGTCTACCGTTGGGCAGAAGGAGGCAAAATGGGACAGGCACCTTCCCACCCACCCTCTTTCAGGATGTGTATCAGTCAAGACTCTTTGGCCAAAATCGACAGAAACTCACTCTGGCTAACTGAAACAGAAGAGCAATCTAACAGAAGGAGGGGAGGTAGCTCATGGTCTGGGAAGAGGCTAAACAGACGTGTGGGGCTCCACAGTGTAGGAACCAAAGGACCATCTCCTGTAGGTGCCACCATCTACATGAATCCAGTTCAGCCATTTTCTACGTATCACTCAACTCAAGATTCACTTGCCCGGAGAGGAGGCTCTTATTGGTTTGGCTTGGATGGCATGTCTATCCATTGGTCATAAAAGAACAGGATCATTAACTGAAACATCAAGAATGCTCATGATGGAGGAAGGGGAGTTTCTCAAGAAAAACTAAGCAATGTTACCAGGAAAGAAAAGGAATAGGGGCTAAACCAACAAATAGCTGCTATTAAGCAACAGTGCATTAAAATACAATCGGTCCTGGGGGCGCCTGGGTGGCTCAGTCGGTTAAGCCTCCTACTCTTGGTTTCAGGTCAGAACATGATCTCACAGTTCGCGAATCAAGTCCCACATTGGGCTCTGCGCTGCGGAGCCTGTCTGGGATTGTCTCTCTGTCCCTTTCTCTGCCCCTCCCCAAATAGTTTGCGCGCCTGGGTGTGCGTGTGTGTGTGTGTGTGTGTGTGTGTATACGCGTATGCTCTCTCTCTCTCTCAAAATAAATAAACTTAAAAAAATAAAATAAAATAAAATAAAAAGTAAAATAAAATCAGTCCTTGCTATTCATGGATTCTGTATTTGTGAATTTGCCCATTCACTGAAATGTATCTGCAGTCACCAAGTCACTCCTCCGGATGCTTTCACGATCCTTCATAGACACGTGCAGGGTGTGGGGGATTTGAGTTGACCAATGTGCACATTCCCAGCTGAGGTGGAACAAGGTCTGCCTTCTCCTTTTAGCCATCATGTTGTAATAAAGTGTCCTCTTCCCAGTCTATTTACTACTGCCCAATTTTTTATATCTTTCTGCTTTTGTTGGTGACTTCCTGTTTAAAATGGCTCCATGGGTAGTGCTGAAGTGACATCTGTGTTCCTAAGCACAGGAAGGCTGTGAGGTGCCTTATGAAGAACATAGGTGTGTTAGATGAGCTTCAGGCATGAGTTACAGTGCTGTTGGCCATGAGTTCAAAGTCAAGGAATCAATAATACGTATTAAATAAGGCACCTTTAATAAGAAACGCACAAAAATCAAGTTTATGTACTCATCTGTTGATCAGAAGCTTGCAGAAATCTAATTCTGTATTTCTCCTATGACCAGTCGTTCAGGATTCTCAGATTCAGTGTTTGAGGTGACTTTACAGACTATAACTACAATTGGCCCTTGAACAATACTGGTTTGAACTACCTGGGTCCACTTATGCACAGGTATTTATACAATATGGTACTGCAAATGTATTTTCTCTTTCTTATGATTTCCTTAATATTTTCTTTTCTCTGGCATACTTTATGGTAAGAATACAGTATATAATACGTATACAAAATATGTGGTAATCCACTGCTAATCTTATTGGTAAGGCTCCTGATCACCAGTAGGCTATTCGTAGCTAATTTTGGGGGGGGGAGTCAAAACTTCTACATGGATTTTTTTAAGGTTCTTTATTTATTTTCAGAGAGTAAGCAAGAGAGAGAGAGAGAGAGATTGAGAGTGCATGAGCATGAGCAGGAGAGGGGCTGAGGGACAGGGAGAGACAGAATCCCAGGCAGGATCCATGCCATCAGTGCAGAGCCTGACACAGGGCTCAAACCCACAAGCCATGAGGTCATGATGTGAGCCGAGATTCGGAGGCTTAACTGCCTGGGCCGCCCCTACACCCCTCTATGTGGATTTTTGACTGTGTGTGGGTCAGTGGCCCTAACCCCTGCGTTGTTCAAGGGTCTACCGTACAGTAAATAACAAGGTTAGACTGTACGTATATAGTTTAGATACTTGGTCTTTAGGCTTGCTTTTTTTTGGGGGGGGGGATCTTTAGACTTCTGATTTCTACATTACACATCTCTCCGATTTCTCTTCTTACTTCATTTCACTTCAAACTAACGATTTTCTCCCGATTCTTACGTAGTTATGAACTGATTGCCATTTAATTATGTGCCGTGTCAACATCTTGGGTCTTCTCACCCCAGTGTGGGGAGGGGAAGGAAAGGCCGGGGAGACAGGCAGAGTCTCCCTGAAAGAGATATCAAAGCCTTCCTATCAGGTTGAAAAGATGACAATCTTTTTCCCATTTAAGGAAAGCAATCAGCTCAGCTCACACAAATGCTGCATTTCCCTTGCAAATGAGCTTCATTACCAGCTTGTTTTATGACTTTTCTCTTAGCTAGAGTGAACTTGTTTCTTATGGCGCTGTGTCCTAGCAGAAAATTGTCTCAGCCCTGAATTATGTTCTCATCAATAATCACATTTAATTATGAAGTTTGCCATGAGGCTCTGTGTGAGTACACTGGAAGGAGCTATCTGGTCCAGTGAGATTTCTCTCAGCTAAATACAGACCCTGGACTGGCAGAAAATATTCTTTTAACAGATTTTATCTTTAACATTGAACCTATTAATGCCAGGCTTATAGTCATTAAGAAACATTACCTAGTGGCTTGGCTCACACTCAAATCAAAACTGGAGTCTGAAAGTTCTGAGTCTGTATAATTATCTTCCTAATGGAAGATCTTCCTATCTCCATGTGACTTGATTGATAATACTCCTCTCTGGACACACACCATTTTACAAAATAGCTCATTTGCTTAAGGGAATTTTTCCTGCAATTGTGTTGATAGAAAATTTGTTTTAAATTATAATATCTTCAAAGGTCAAGGTACCTCATTCTTTAGACAGTCAATGGAAAACTAGGTAATGAGAAATTGTTAATAGTTTACAAAATTAAAAAATAGAAACAATACACATAATAATAAGACTGAACTCATCAGTAAGGAAGCAACATGCAAATTTAAACAAGTTACAGTTGTTCACATATTGATAAATACTGTTTATTAAATAATAGCATAGTGAGCGAGGTGGTTCATTCAGCTAAGTGTCTGACTCTTGGTTTCGGCTCAGGTCATGATCTCACAGCTTTGTGGGTTCAAGCCCTGCATCAGGCTCTGCACTGGCAGCGCAGAGCCTGCTTGGGATTCTCTCTCTTCTCTCTCAGCCCCTCCCCCACTTGCACTGTCTCTGTCTCTCTTAAAGTAAATAAACTAGGGGAGCCTGGGTGGCTCAGTCGGTTAAGCGTCCGACTTCCGCTCAGGTCATGATCTCACAGTTTGTGAGTTCGAGCCCCACGTGGGGCTCTGTGCTGACAGCTCAGAGCCTGGAGCCTGTTTCAGATTCTGTGTCTCCCTCTCTCTCTGCCCCTCCCCTGCTCATGCTCTGTCTCTCTCTGTCTCAAAAATAAATAAACATTAAAAAAAAATTAAACAAAAGTAAATAAACTAAAAATAATAATAATAATAGTAGGAATAGTAAACCAGTGTTTTTGGACGTGCCAGCAAAAGGCACACTCAGAAGTTGCTCAATAGTGAGTAAATGGGTATATCCTCATGAAGAGGAATTTGGCAGGTAGAGTAAGCACTTTGAGTAAAGTATGTCTTTGTAAATTTATCCTAAGGACTAGATATCAGCCCCTCTGTTAAAGGATATTCAAGGTACAATGATATTCAGTGCAGCATTGTTTATATAGCGAAAAATTGGGAACACACTCCATATCCAGTAATAAGGGAAAAGTGAATAAGTTTTGATCTCTTCTTAGGGTAGAGTATTATGCATCTATTAAAGTTGTGGTTTTGGGTAATGGGCAAAGTTAATTAAAACCACAGTTTTAGGGGGGGAGCCAAGATGGCAAACAGCATGGAAGTTTTTTGTGTGTCTCACATCCATGAAATGTAGCCAGACCAACACTAAACCATCCTGCACACCTAGAAAACTGATTTGAGGATTAACACAACAATCTGCACAACTTGAACCACAGAAAACCACAGTTTTAATATAATACATATTAATATTTAATATAATATAGTAATATAAATAATATAATATATAATTATATTATAACATAGATTAATATATAAATAATATAAATATAATATAATATGTTTATAATTATATATATTTATAACATAAAATAAATATATAAATAAATTATACAATATATCATATAATTATATAATTATATAAGTTAATATATAAATAAATAATATAAATATACTAATATAAAATTAGTTAATATATAATAATATAATATAATATAATATAATATAATATAATATAAAATGTAATATTTTACACCCATCAGACTGGTAAAAATCCAAAAGTCTGGCAATGAGACCATGAAGCAATATGAATCCTATGCACAATGGGCCATATCTAGAGCCCAACAATTCCACTCCAGGTATATTCCGTAGAGAAACTCTGGTCTGGCCAGGAACGGTGATAGCAACGGCGTTTATAACAGAACAAACACTGGAAACAGCAAACCCATCTGCTGGCAGGCCGGTGGATACGTTGCAATTCACCAGGTAGCGGTGGGGTTCCTGTCCACGTAGCAGTGGGCACAAGTCCACGGGGATGAATCTCCAAAGAGAGTATTATCTCCCCCAAATAACATGGGAAGACAAAAAGCAGAATGCAGAACAGTGCAGAAAAATCAGGCATTGTGTTTTTTCAGTTTAAAAGTATGGAAAACATTGTATCCTGCTTAAGAGTAGAAACATATGAGGGGAAGGTATAAAGAAGGGTACAGGATTGGAATCAACAGAATCTGCACGAGGGCTGCCTCTTGTGGGGGGAAATGAGTAAGAACTGGCAGAGGGGCACAGAGGCATTCGGCTGCATTCAAATATTTTCTTTGGCTGAGACATGGCTGCAGAGATGTTCTTCCTATATTTCTGTGAATGGCAAATAAGCATGATTCTTTTATTTTAACCCCAGGATAGTTAAGATACCGTGTTATATTAGTTTCAGGTGTACAATATAGTGATTCAACACTTCCATACATCACCCTGTGCTCATCACAAACGCGCTCCTAAATAATGTATAATTTTTTTCAGGAATATGTGATGGTATGAGAAAATACAATTTCATACCCACTGAAAAAGGCAAATATGAAATTACATCGAATAGAATTTTGTATGTGTGTGCATGTATACACACACACATAAACATAGCACGCACACGCGTGCACGTGCACACACACACACACATACACACGATGTCCATAATCATTACCTCTAAGTATCGGGACTGTGAGTCACGTTCATTTCTTTCACACATTTGTGTCTCTCAAAATTAAATATGCTACTTCCATCACCAGAAAAAAATCACTTTTATTGAGATGTTTTGAATGTGACACTTGTATCCTATCGGGCCTCTGATTGGTGCGTGTTTTAATCACCGTTTCAGATTAAGTTGCAAGCTTCCTGGGAGCCCTCAGTAAATGTCTGTTCCCGTAGAGCCAGGAGGCTGCAGGTGCATCTTCAGAAAGCTCTCAATTACAAAGTAATATTCCCCTTGGAGACCAAAAGGATCATAGCGTTCAGAATTGGTGATGGACCTCTGTTAGCGGCGATCAGTCCTGGGAAGGCCATTCACTGGGAGGGGGAACAAGCGTGTCAGCGGGAGGGAAGGGGTGCTGATTTCATTTATTTTAAATCCCCGCACATGTCCCTGGGAAAGAAGGGGAGACGGTCTCGAAAAATGTGCTGGGACTGGATGAGTCGTTGGTACTCGACCAACTGAAGAAAACAATCTTCGTTTTTCTGACCTGGTTTCTGTTTTTCTTCAGAATTTCTTCTTCAAAAAGCCTTTCAGGCAGGAGAGCATTTTAGAACAGAGAGGGGTAGCTCCAGGTCACAAGGTCACATGCTATTTGGGGTGAGAAAAGATCTAGCATCTCATGTCCTGAGCGTCATTTTTGGTCAAACATGGGGAGTTTGGGGGAATGACACATAGAGGCCAGGGCTCGGAGAGATTAAGTGATATCTCTCCCATCTGCTTGTTCAGCACTAGAACCTTCCCGCAGAATTCTGTTTCAGAATATGTAGGCCATGCAAACAAGCAGAATAATAGGGTTCGGGTAGCTCTGCTTATAAACTGCCAAATATCTCCAGCGAGCTAAAAATGTACCATAAATAATTGAGTGAGTGCTACTTTGTTTTCAGATCCACTCTAGTGATATCTGAGAGTCATATCCTTGGAAAACTGACAGTATTTTCCTTTCATCTGTCTGGGTTCTTCCCCTTTCTCTATGACCTAAGGTCAGCTCGCAGCCAGGTTTACCCAGATAGAGGCTGCTAGGAGCCTGACAAGCCATCTCTTAGACTCACGTGGTGCCCAGGCCACCAGGGCAAGCCCAAGAGCCCGGATCTGAACATCAACAGTTGACAAAGGGTAGGGACACCTGCGTGGCTCAGTCGGTTAAGCGTCCAACTTCAGTTCAGATCATGATCTTGTGGTTCATGGGTTGAGCCCCGTGTGGGGCTCTGGGCTGATAGCTCAGAGCCTGGAGCCTGCCTCAGATTCTGTGTCTCCCTCTCTCTCTCTCCCCCTCCCCCACTCATGCGCACTCTCTCTCTCTCTCTCTCTCTCTTAATGTTGGTGATGCTCTGAAGGTAATATGTGACCCTATGTTTATTTTTCAGCATTTCATTGAAGTATAACAAATACAGACAATTGCACAAATCATCGATATACAGCTCGATAAATTTTCACAAGGTGGCACTAGGGTTTAAATGAGAATATACGCAGATGAGGCCATAGCTCGTCTTTCTTTTTTCTCTTCATGTAAAAATACAGATCCCTTAAAATCGTGCCCAGGGAGCATAAGCAAGAGCAGAAAACAAAGCAAAACAGAGTACTGTGTTTGCAGCCTAGGAGGCTCAGTGCAGCCTGTATGAAAATATATCCATAAAGTTGCTCTCTGTAGAGTCCTGGCACTGAATGCCAAGCCAACTATGGCGGCCATTGCCTCCCAGCAGATCCCATCGCTCCTGGTGGCCAGCCATGGGCACCCTCCGCATCTCAGCTGCCCCCCTCCACTTCAGCTTTGGCTTAGAGACAGCTGCTGGACCTCCTTCCCTTGGGTAGAGCCAAATGACGGTGTGGCCTCTGATTCCTTGATGACAATCCTGGCGGGTGAGATGGTGAAGGCAATTATATATATATTTTTTATTCCCCAACTTGGGCTCTGGGTAAATGGAAGTGGTAAAAGGTAGGGGAGATGGGGAGAAAGCAGAGCCATCACGAATGCATGAAAGAAGTATCATTGTAAGCCAGCCCTCAGAATGTCCTGGAAGCCACTGAGACATGATTTTACCTTACCTTGAAATGTTGTCTGTAGGAGATACTGGGAGTGTGCCACCTTTATCCCCTGCATCCCAGCTCCCCAAAGGCCTTCCCTAGCCCCTGCCAGAAGGGCTGCCCTCAGGTGCCCACTCTTCATAAAGGCCTGGCAGTGTGAGGGCACATAAACACTGGAGCTTTCTTATCCTCTGATCAGGGCAACTCTGTGGTGTGACCCTCACTGTCCAGAGCTCCCTGTGGAACCGAGTCAACATTCGCCTCCACGGGGTCTTGGAGAGAATACTGTAGCTTTGTTTGGCCTTCTTCCCTCTCCCCTTCCATTCCTCAACAAGGGGGCTTTCCCGAGAATGCTAAAATATCCCTTTGAAGTCTCTCTCATGGCCTGCTTCTGCAGAACCCAAACTAAGACAGTACCATTTTGGCTCTCATAAAAAGTTTGTAATGCTTCATCTTGACTCATGAAGCTCAGAAAAGAAACATATTCCTATTTACTGCAGGATGGCGCATGATCTCTAGCCACAGTTAACCTAAGGAATACTGCTAGTTTTACTTTCTTGATGATTTTCATAAAAATGCTACTTCGAGGCAAAATGACAAGATGTGTGATTTAGAAAGAAGGGGGAAGTGTATTACCTGTATAATCATTTTAACCAAATTGTTTTCTGAGGGGTAACTCATGGGCCCCTCGAAACTGAAGAAAGAATTTGCTTTCTCTGTCATCTCAATTAGCTCACTGAGAATGGACCCACCATTGATGGATGAAGTGAGGTAAGAGGTGTTTACCAGAAGGTTCATCTCTGGCTACAGAGTGGTGGGTCTGCCCTCCTAGTGGCTCCTGGCCAAGCCCTGCCTCTCTAGTCCCCATGATAATCGAGTGGACTCATTCTCCTGCCCACCACTGCTCTTTACTCATAGTTCAGGGATATACCCACTCTGTTAGCTAGAAAAAGGGAGATATAGCAGAGTGGACACGGCCCTTCACTCCATACCTGTAGCTTAATAAGCAACGGAAGTTTATTTCCTTATCGTAAAAAGTCCACTCAACAGTGGTGTGGGGCTGGGGTCCATGTAATTATCCAGGGATTCAGGCTAACGAAGACCCTGCCACCTTCAGCACAAAGCTTTCAAGTAGCTCGGGGTCTTGACAGTGGCTGATGGGGAGAAAGAGCTAGAGAGAGGCATACCAGTTGGCCTAGAAGTGATATACCTCACTTTGCTCATGCCATTGGCAAGAACTAGTCTAATGCCTCATTGCCTCCATTTATAACTGCGATCATGTTTTTACCATTTCGAACCTAGAGCGAAGGGGCAGGTGTAAGGGAAGCCAAGATTTCAGAGGCCAATAAAATGTGCTTTGCTAGGCAAACAGTAACTGCCATCATGATTTTATGCTTGGAAAGTTTCTGTTGAGTATTTGTACGTAAGCTTTGCGATGTTAGTACTTGTAGCAAATTCCCTGTCAATGTTTTTCTTCAGAGTGCATGTGACGCATTCCCTGATATCTGCTAAAAGTTGATTTTTCGTGGAGCAAACCATCTGGGAAGGTAACATGCCGTGAAAAACTGCATCCCTAGCACTCACACTTACTGCTTGGAGGTGAGTGTTCTGCCTAATCGTGGAAGTGGCCTGGGAGCGTTGCTATGTCACTGAAAACATGTTACGCTCAGAAAGTATCTCTTTTGCTTTTTGTTTTATGGGGTGCCTGGGTAGCTCAGTTGTTAAAGCATTCGACTTTGGCTCGGATCATGATCTCTCAGGCCCTGCATCGGGCTCTGTGCTGACAGCTCAGCGCCTGGAGCCTGCTTCATTTTCTGGGTCTCCCTTTCCCTCTGCCCCTCCCCCACTCTCTCTCTCTCTCTCTTTCTCAAAAATAAATAAACATTATAAATATGTCCCTGGTTGACAACGCAACAAAGGATTTCCTTCAGTACCTCCAAGTGATTTTTTTCCTCATCCTCTTCACCCCACTTATTTTTTTTTTACTATTTTTTTCTCCTGTCAATCCTACTCATGATCTGGATCACAAGTTGTCGTCATTTCAAAAGTACGTGGACTTAGTAACCTTACAATCCCGAATATGGACAGCCGGTGCCTCTTTCAAACACCAAAATGCCATGGTGACTGGGCCGTTTCTTCACGGCCCCTTTCTGGGGGAAATATAATCAGTTGTCATTCCACAGACCGTCGCGGGGTCTCTGAGAAATAAATTCATCTTCTAGAGGCATACTTTTTTCCCTTGCTATCCCCTGACTATCAGCCTTCGGATAATAATTGTTGTGATTTTTGTGATTAACATATATGGCGGTTCATCCATTTATTCATTTGCTTACTTATTCGTGCAACAGACCTTTGTGGGTGTGCTACGTGCCATTATTAGGCTTTGCTAATGGCTGCCAAAAATTGCAAGAGGTCTTGCTGGAGAATAGCATTGGAGAGCTGATAGGAAAATAAAAGGGAGTGTGACTAAATCACCTTCTTAAAGCTTAGGGGTAAACCAGAGAGTTAAAGGGAGGAACGAAGAAATGAAGAATTCCTCTTCGAATGTCAAGTCCAGGGGACCCTGTTGGCCCATCTTCAGTCACCAGGCTGGCTGGACACATCAGCCCTCACCCCCCAACTCCCCTGTCAGCTTCGGGCTTGAAGACCCCTCTAGTATACCCAGACACATTTGGCTTTGCTAGTTGAATCAGATGTGCCCCACAAGCAAGTTGTGTTTGTTCCCAAATCCATTCTTAACGTTGTAAAATTTGCTTGAATATTATCCAAGCCAAGGAAATGTGAGCACAAGAGAAAAGATAATGGTTGCTTGAACGCAGAGTAAGTTGAGAGCTTTGGAAAGAGTCGCTAACCTGAACCCTCCATGACCCATAATTAACGTACATTTACAAGCACAATATACTGCAAACAGACACAGTCCAGAGTTGTTTTTTAAAAGGCCAACCGTTAAAATCTTTTCAAAGGGGGTAAAGGTTAATGGCATTCAGAACCTATGCAAATGACAAGAAAAGCCAGTTCGTGAAAGAATCCTATGTGCATATCACGTAGAAAAATTTATCATCGGTAGTTGTCAAAGATACGCAAATTAAAACCAGAATTGATTGTTTCTTATAAAATTGGCAGATGAAAAATAAGACTCAGTGCTGCAGAGACAATGTGGGAAGGCCTTCTTGCTCCCTCTTGAAATGAGTTTGTACTGATGAAAGCTCCCTTAAAAGCATCAGTTCATAAGTATCAAGAGCCATAAAAAGACATTAATTCCTTTAAACTTAATGACCCTACTTCTAGTAACTTATTCTGAATAATCAGATATATGGCCAAAGATGGATACACAAAGACATTCCTCACAGGATTATTACAGCAAAAGATTTGAAGCTGCCCAAATATGCTATGTTAGGAGAAAGATGTGTGTGTGTGTGTATATATATATATATATATATATATATTTATGTGCATATATATGGAAATTACACAGCCATTGAACATCAGATACTCAAACAACAGTAAATGGTATGTGAAACTGCTTACTTTATAATTTGAAAAGAAAAAAGAAGCTCACAAACTTAGACATACAAAACGATATCTTTGGTATTTAAAAATTACCCTACATATTCATATCTATGATTTGAAAAACGAAGTAATAAGGAAATACACCAGAATGTTTAAGGATGTGGAGATTCTTTTTCTTCTTTTATATTTTTATTTACTTTTCTAATTTTCTGCAATGAAGATTCCATATATATATATATATATGGAATATACATACATACGTATGTATATATATACATATACATATATATATATATAACCATTTATAAGAAAATATTTTGTTCTCAAAAAGGTGCTAACAAGAAGCAGAAAAATATTTTGTTTTCAAAAAGGTGCTAACAAGAAGCAAAATATCACACACACACACACACACACACACACAGACGAGCATTCCAGCAACAGCTGGGTGATGTTTCCTAATCCAAGATACAGTCCTGGTAGTTTAAAATGACAGGTGTCAGCAAAAAGTCTCCTTTTGTGCTGGGAAGAACACTGAGTGGCTCTACTCTGGGTGACCACATGATTTCACAAGCATTTCCAAAGATGTTTTTCCAGATTAATTGCACTTTCTGTAAAGAAAAATACATCTGACTGGGATAATAGAACAACACATTGAAAACCAGTTATTGGATGGTTGAGTAATTTGATGCCACCCCATATATTACATTGGCATTGAGGCCTTATATTTCACCAGATTGCCTAGGTTGGACCCTCTAGGACTTGAGACTTTTCCTGGTAATGACACCACCACATCTGTGGCCACGATGATGTCAACTAGCAAACTAGGGTAAGATTTTGGCCTGCTTCTCAAAAGTAAATCCAGCCTCAGGTTAATAGCAAAGATCTAGGATGATTTGTTTCTACTTAAATCCCGACAAACCCCCAAACAAGAAATTTACTAAAAAGTACAGATGGGTTTGAAAAATGTCTACGAATTCAGTAACTGCAAAACTTCGTCTGTGAATCTTGTAATTAATTTTGTTTCCAATTAAGCAACCCGGAAAGCAGCTGAGTGCTTTTCCAATCAACATCGCTCAATTACTCAGAGTTCCTTTGTTCAGATTATCCTAGTTTTCCCAAACTCCACAGTCTGATATATTTGGAATAATCTACATGCTACAGAATGACAAATGGGTAAATAGGATACAGATTCATCTTTAATTCAGAGTTCCAAAGACCAGAACTCTCACTCACCCACGGAGAAAATACATTGTTTTTAGATGTAAGGAACTACTAAAAATTGTCCTTTTTCTATTAAGTTAAAACACTATTCAAGCCACACAATATTCAGGAGTATAAAGCAATTCTTAGCAAAATTTCCTATTATGGAATAACCACCCTCTTAAATCAAATAATCAGTAGAAGCCAGTAAATTTGATTTGATCAAAAATTAAACTCGATGAAATAATGCCTGTTAACAGAACTGGGGAGGCAACTTGGCTTTTTTTTTCTGAAAAGGGCACGGGGGTTTTAGATATCCATATGTTTATTTGGAGCTAAAAATGGGTCACGGCTGCCAAAAAAAGCTAGTGAGATTTCAAGCTGTATTAATAAAAGTACAGTGTCCGTTACGAGGGGGACAATAGTCCCATTGTTCGGCACACTTGTGGAGGACAGCCCATCTGGGGGACTGTGGCCAGCTCCACCAGTGAGGCCTGCCCGGCTAAGGACCGGCACGCTGGGCCGCCTGGAAAGCATGTCAAAGGATGAACAGATGGGCAGGCTGGAACAGGCTGACGGGAGGCAGGGTGGCATGCGACATCCATGTTCCAACATCTGCAGAGTTGTCACAGGAAAGGCGGATTCAACTAAATTTGTGGTTTCAAAAGGCCAAACTGAGAACCATAGGGTGGGATTGACAAGGAGGAAGCCTTTTTGAGTCCCACCTCAGGGAGAAGAGCAGTGCTGTGCCCTCCCTGGGTGGCAGGGTGGGCAGTGACCAGGCTTCCATTCTGCAAATTTGCAAGTGCGGACTGGCAGAATTTTAGCGTTGGAAGGGACCTTTACAGGTCGCCCGAAACAATCTTCTCCCTTCACACACAGGGACAGCGAGGCCTGGGGGTGGTGACGAAATCACGCACAGGGCCTCACGGAGGTGGAGTGCGGAGGGGGGCCCTTTCCTGACTGTTAAGGAGGTGGCCTCACCTGACCACACGGCTCGACTGACTCATTTTCACTGGACATGGCCGTCCTCTGTATCTCCCACCTCACATGCTGATTGACACGTGAGTTGAATGGGTGGCCCACAAATTCTGTTACATTTCCAATGTTTGCAGCGCCTGATGGCTCGACCGTACAGTGCGAGTGGAGGGAAATGGTACCAAGCCCTGGCACTGAAGAGTTCGTCATCTGGTTAAAAAATTTTTAAAGGAGAAATTATATCCAGGCGGAAATAAGGCAGTGTATGAGCCAGATAGTTGGTGAGGATGCCCAGTGCTCTAGGAATTCTGAGGGAAGGAGGCTGGGCCAGAGCAGGGGAGGTGGAGGACGTGAAGGTCACGTCAGGTGCAGAGTCGGTGGGAGGAATAGGGGTTTGCAAGATAGAGGTGGAGGGAGGCAGACCCACCGTCAGCCAAATTGCGTGCCTTCTTTACCGCTAGTGGCACAGTCCTGGGGCCATGGTTACTCGTGCTCCTAGCAAGTAATTCATTCATCCTGGTGTGAAGAGCCGTGTGGGCACAGCCCACGGTATGCGTCCCACCTCGGTCCCCTGCTCAGGGGTCGTGCCAATGATACCGTTGGCAGGGTTCCTCAGTCTCGGGGGTTGTACATCTTTCACCAGGAGGGTTTGGATAGCATGTCACGATCCTTCCCTTCTTGGGGAGGGGACGAAGGGGGGCTATGTGCAGCCATGTTCCCATAGCCCAGGGTGGCCAATTGAAGAAAGGGCTGACGCATTGAAAATATAGTCATTTAGGGGGTGCCTGGGTAGCTCAGTTGGTTAAGCGTCCGACTCCAGCTGAGGTCATGATTTTATGGTCTGTGAGTTCGGGCCCTGTGTCGGGCTCTGTGCTGACAGCTCAGAGCCTGGAGCCTGCTTCAGATTCTGTCTCCGTCTCTCTCTGCCCCTCCCCTGCTCACATTCTGTCTCTCTCTTTCTCTCAAAAATAAATAAACATATTTTTTTTTTAAAAAGGAAATATAGTCACCTCTCATCTACTCAATGCAGGCAAGAGATAAGGGTTTACAGCCCTCTGACCGGGGGATTTCTGCAGGAGTTTTTGTGGGGCTTTAGAAATTTGATTTTATAACTTTGGCTATTCCCGGCAAACATGGAGAGCCAATTACAACACAGAATTCCTAATACTTAGTAATCACGCACAGCCAGGGAAGGCAACGATTATGTCTTACTTAGCTAGAATACACTTTTCTTACTGTCAAGGCAAAGTAGAGAATAAATGAAACCATCTTGAAGTCAAGGCAAATAGAATGAACAGAAACTGTTAGATTCCTTCTTTGCTAGTTTTTCTCTTTCCCTGATTATCCCTAGAGTATCTAGACATTCCCTGATATCTAGAGAGTTTGAGTCTATACAACCTGCCTCTCTTAGGTGCCACGTTCTCTTTCTTCCAAACGGAGGGGCTGGTGATCACCCACAACCCGCCATCATGACGTCACAGCAGGACACACAGCCCATGTATACATTTCACTTGATTTTCAGAAAAGGTGATCCAGGGGGTCTACACCATAGCTGTGAGCTAGAAAGAATTCTCCCAAATGAACAATGAACAGCTCCAGGCATCACAGGAGAAGCCTCTGCTCGGATGCTACCCCCCAAACAAGCCCGGGTTTCTTTCTAGGCAAAGTTGGTATTTTTAGTTCTGGGAACAAATCTTTTAAAGATGGGGGTCTTGTTTACACCTGCTGTTGATTCTCTGAAGGAAACCAAAAGGGCAGCTGTGGAAACCACCCTCCTAGGACTCGCGAGCTTCTTGAGAAGAGCACTTTCTCTCTGTCTCAATGCGCTTGTTTGTATGTATCCCCAAAGGACACAGTGGTGATTTATTCGGTGACCATCAAAATTGCAGTTTCGCAAGGGTCCCGACTCCACGAAGAGAGAGCTCTGTTGTGGTTCCCTGTCCACATGCCTGGCTGCTCCGAGAGAAAATTAATGACTTTGGAGACTCACGTCTCTGCAAGCCCCTGAGAAAAGGGGCATTTCCTGTTTGTGCTGCTCCGAGCCCTCTGGTGTGAGATTGCTTTACAATTTACGTTGCAAATGGCAACGTTCGGCTGCGGGGACACTGCTTCACCAAGCCTGGGTCGGCGGATAGCCCACGAGGCAAAGAGGAGGAGCGTTGCTGGCCCGCGTCTTTGCTGTGTGACATTCTCTGGTCATGGTGAGCTCTCGGAGCGGCACTGACCCGCCGTGCTGAAACACGCTCAACAGCTCCTGCTCAACAGCTCAACAGCTCCTGCAAACCCCCGTGTCCTCTACTGTTTGGACCGAGTTACCGCAGGCGGAACTGGAGGGGAGGGTCAGGAGCCAGGCGGTGGGGTAAGGCAGCTGTGCCTAATGAAAAATTCACCAGACTTGGCGTCGGGAAACCTGAGTGCGAAACAGTGCCTGGCACACAAGCAGATGTTTAATTCAAACAAAATAATATCAACAAAGAAGGCATAAGAGTTCACTTTTTTTTTTTAAGGGAAAAACAAACAAAATACCTAACCAGATGTCTCTAAGGTTCAGCTTCCTTTCTAAGAAGTGTTTCCTTTTTGTTCAGCTTTTCCCGATTTGGAACACACAGGGCTCTCTGCTGTGGCCCGTTCTCATCTTGGGCTAATCGGCGTGGGTTCCTGCGGTTTCTGTCTGCCCTCACTCTGGTTTCATTAGAAGCGAACCTGCAGCCACAACCGACTCTGCCTCTTTCCAGCTGTGAGACTCGGGACTTTCTGGCCTCGGTTCCCTCCTTGCTAAAATGCAGATAAAAAACACCCACCAGAAGGGCCTACGAAGGGGCCCAAAGATGACGTGGGAAGTGGTGCTTTCTGAGCCCTGACAGGTTGTGCACACATAGGAAACAGTGAGATGTGGGAGATGGGGACTGGAAGGAGGGAAGACAGGCCCACCTGTTGCTTGCGTGCGGACATCTCCTCTGAGAAGAAAAGCCACGTGTTCACTCCTGCCCTTGGGCCTCTCAAGAGGACAGGCGAGCTAAGGAGATGGGTCCTTCTCAGCCTCCCTGCACCTTTAGGCTGAGATCGTCTGTTTGCTGTGTAAGCATCCAAACCCAACTTGCAAGGGCTTGGGGACACGTGTGTGCTGCCCAGACGGCCACTGACAGAAGATGTCATGCCAGGATGGCTTCAACACCCCTCGCTCACACCCGTGTTGACCCCCAGGGAATCGGAGCGAGGGACCCCCTGCTTCTTGCCCTCCTGGCTCGGGCGTCACAGGGAACATTCACTCTCGGCTTTATTTTCATCATCCTCTGTAGTGAAAGCCATGGTGTCCCTTCCAAGTCCCAACAGGGTCTATGTGGGAAGCAGAAAGCCTGCCCCAATGGTTGGCACTTTCAGTCGCTGGCTCCAAGGAGCATGCTTGTCACCCCTGTGCCTTGACAGGGCCCACGTCTGAGCAAGAGACCAGGGTAGGGGGGGATATTTGCTCAGAAAGCAAAACTCTTGGTGTCATAATCTGTAAAAGCTGCTGGTGGAATCTCATTTGGAGAAGGTGTCTTTTAATTAGAGAGCTTTCAGTTTCTCCTTATCTTTAAAATCATTATCACGGTCTCGACTGTGTCCCTCACAAGGCGCTGTCACGTCAGGTGGGAGACGGCGGGGGGGGGGGGGGGGTGGTTCTGGAAGCTGCGAGGCATTCTGCAGGGTCATTGGTCATTCTCTGGAGACAGTCCTTTGAGGGTGAGTCGGGGGGTGGAGAACTCATTCCTCTTCGGACTTCCTTTTTCTAGCACATTCCTGGTTCACAGGAATAAAGAATGAGTGAATAAATAAGGGAGTATATGAATAAATAGGACTATTGTTTAAAAATACAGACAGGGGTGCCTGGGTGGCTCAGTCGGTTAAGCGTCTGACTTCGGCTCAGGTCACAGTCTCGCGGTCCGGGAGTTCGAGCCCCGCGTCGGGCTCTGTGCTGACAGCTCAGAGCCTGGAGCCTGTTTCAGATTCTGTGTCTCCCTCTCTCTCTGACCCTCCCCCATTCATGCTCTGTCTCTCCCTATCTCAAAAATAAATAAACGTTAAAAAAAAAAAATTAAAAAAAATAAAAATACAGACAAAACCCAAACAGTAGCAAGCTGACATCTTTGCCAATCAAAAGATACACTTGCAGGGGTTATTATGCCTTTTTAATATGCACCTACTATGTGCAGAACATACTGGAAAAAGAAGGGGGGTGCTTTACCAGCTTCCCCTTGCATAGTTCAGACACAAGCTTTCCAAAAATCGATTTTCCAAGGCTTTTCTCTCACATCAGTTTCTCACTGTGGCCCAGGAGAAGATATTTCTGTAACACGGATGAGGAAGGCGGGGCGGGGAGGCAGGGAGGAGAGAAACACTCTTAAGGAATTCTAAGGAGTGCGCTTCTAAGAACCTGGTGGAGTAAACGAGGCGAGGTGAGCTCTTAGCACACCTGATTTGTTATTCGAAATGAACGTTGCCTGCTCTTTTCCTCTCTTGTGAGGGTGTCAGACTCGTTCCCCATGGAGACACAGCCACATACACTGTTATTTCAACAACAGCTATGCAAACAGATCAATGGCATGCCAAATGCCACAATAAATTGTTGATCTTCGGCCGGACTATTAAGAGCGGCAGTGAACGCTCACATCTCTCCACACCTGTGAGACCATTGATCTCTAGTGCCCAGATGATGGATAAAAACTGGGATGTTTAAGATGGGCAGCAAGGATCTACAGCGTTGCTAAAATAAGTGCTGGCAGGGATCCATTCTCAGTCCGCTGAGAAGACCCGTGTTAGAGTAGAGAACACTATTGATCTGTTTGGACAAGAGTGTGGCTTTCATTTATTTTGGGCCCTTAGCTATTTATCTTCAGGACTGGCTCCGGGCCAGCGAGGACGAACTGGTGCCTAATGATGAGAAAAATTACCTGGAGCGAGGTCTTCTGGGGTCTGCCCCACAGTGGGTCTCCTCATCCTCTGTTTGCATGTTGGAAAAGTGTCTCAGACCTCCAGATATATCCCCAGAAGGGGAAAGTGCTCTGCACGCAGTACAGAGTTGTGACCTTGATCACTGGCAATGATCCTGGGGGCATCCAGCACCGCAGAGGGGCGGCTGTGTAGCCTCGTACAGTGATTCTTGGCCTTGGCATGAACCTATCAGAATCCCATGGGGGCTTGTACAAACAGTGTGCCAGCCCCCTCACCCTAAGATTTCTTGATCAGCGGGTCTAGGGTGGGGCCATTTCTAACAGATTCCCAGATGGTCCTGCAGCCCCGCCTTTTAGGTCTGATGGGTTCATTGTCATGAGTTGTGTAATTGAAGGGTGCAATCCAGCTCTTCTGCTTACTCTCTCCATGGCTCAGTTTCCTCATCTGGGAAACAGGGATAATAAGCCGGTGGTGGCCTCGTAGGACAGTTTTGAGAATAAATGAAGAATTGTGAGCAGAGCCCAGAGCCCGGCGCATATTCAGAGCTCAGTATCGTGTGTTGCTCATATCTACCACCACCAACTAAAGGTGAGAAGCCTGGAGAACTGTAACAATTTCCATGTCCACAGTCGAGTTCAAGTATTGCTCAAGAGAATTCTGTGCTTGAGGAGCAAGCGTGAAGGATCCAAAGTTGGAGTCTCTGTGATTGCTGAGGCTTAGGATAAGCGGAAGGTCACCTGCCAGCCAGGATGACAAAACGAGGAAAACTTCATTCCCCTGGAGCCGAGCAAGGTCAACGGTGGGGTCCTGGGGGTGGGGCCATGTGTTGGCAAAGCACCTCGGCCCTAGGGGTCAGGAGGCCTGGGCTCTGGTCCCAGCCTCGCATTGGCTGGCTGTATGCCCTTGTCACCCCTGAGATTCTTGGGGACATGAAGTCTCATTCGCAAAATGAGGAGGCTGAATTGGAAGACCTCCTGAACCTCCAAACTTCTAACAATCAAAGGATGACAGTCCCCACTTGAGTGGCGAGTATGATGCCTGGAGAGACAGGAACGATTCTTGAGTGGTGGAGGGAGAGGGTGTAGGAGGGTGTAGGAGCCTGCTTAAGATCCTCTTTCTCTCTGCCCCTTCTGTGCTCGTGCTCTCTCTCTCTCAAAAACAAAACAAAACAAAACAAAACAAAACAAAACAAAACAAAACCCAACCCTATAAAGAAAGTCACATGTAGATGATAACAAGGGGTCTTTGGGGATGAAAAAGGCCTACAATAAGATTTCCTTCTAGTGCAAATGGAAACCAGTCTCCCACTGGGCCGAGGGCTTCATCCGGGGAGCTTAAACTGGGGGAAGGACTCCTGGCGGACTGAAGGACCCTCTTACCCAGAAGGGAAGGGGAAAGATGGGAAAGAGAAGGTCACGTGGCAGTACTTCTAATAAGACCGTGGTGGGGGGGGGGGGGGGGGAGGACATAGGGATGAGGAGGAGGCAAACCAGCACTGCAGGTGTAGGGAATGTCGGAATGGGGAGGGGGATCTTCCTAGCCTTTGCTGCCACAGCCCCCTCTGGACCGACCCTCACTGGAGAGTAACAGCTCATCTGTCATTTGGTATCGTGCACCGTAGCTCAGTAGCCTCGCAGAAGAGCCCCATCTTTATTATCCTGACTCCGTGCCAAGGAAATGGAGATATGGAACGGCCAGGTGGCCTGTCTTAGTCTGCAGTGGCAGAAGCAGCCTGGCCCCAGAGCCTCCGATGTTACTACCACGCTAGCCAGTCCTTCGCCATGGGCTGCCTGCAGCCGGCTCCCCGGGGGGGCTCCGCAGTAGCCGCTAGAGAAGAGAGAAACACCTATGGCTACAACCTGTCTCCTTCCCTCTTGACCTTTAGTGACAAGGAAGCCCCTCGCAAGGCACTTGTGGTGAGTTGGAATTGTCCATAGGTGAAGCTAGTTTTCCGTACCTAGCTGCTTGGTTACAAATCTTTCTGCGTGCCTATGGAAGGTAGAGCTGTCAGAGGAGTCATCTAGGAGCCAGAGCAGGTGGGAAACCTGGGGGTGGGGCCTGGGGAGGGGATGGGCAGCAGTTAAAAAGTAAAAAAAAATCAGGGGTGGCTGGGTGGCTCAGTCAGTAAGCGTCCGATGACTCTTGGTTGCCGCTCAGGTGGTGATCTCACAGTTTTGTGAGTTCAAGCCCCACGCCGGGCTCTGCGCCGGCAGCATGGAGCCTGCTGGAGATTCTCCCTCTCCCTCTCTCTCTGCCCCTCCCCCACTCACACAGTCTCTGTCTCTCTCAAAATAAGCTTAATAAAAAAATTTTTTTTAAACATTAAAAAAAAATTTACAAAATAAATAAGTCAGCATCTTCGTTTAACTATCTGCCTACATCAAGCGAATTACACAGAAAGGCTTTGTTAATGAGTGACAAAGAAAAACCAAGGAGGAGGCCTCCGTCTGCCCTCACTGGGCTAACCTCCATCAGGGGGGAAGGTCAAGGACCCACCAGGATAGGGAGTGACAGCAGGTGCGGCCAGGTGCGCTGTGGTAGGAGGGGGTACAGCCCTGCCCTTGTCTAGAGCTCCTGGCGCTAAGTGCTCAGCCTGCAAGCATGCATATATATCACCCTCCCCATGTTAGACTTTGCAATCAGCCTGCTTTCCTTTATGGAAGGATCTAGAGTGTATGCATGTGTGTATTATGTATATATGTATATGTAGGTGTGTATATACATTTACCCTGTATTTCTATCTATTGATCTAGTATCTATCTATTGATCTATTATTATCTATTGATCTATCAACTATCTATCTATCTATCTATCCCTCTATCTATCTATCTGCAGTGGGGACCCTCCCTGCCTTTCACCTTCGTTCCTGTTCCTTTTGGAGCACCAATTTCTGATCTAGAAATACTTTAGACTGGGGGCACCTGGATGGCTCAGTCGGTTAAGAGTCCGACTTCAGCTCAGGTCATGATCTTGAGGTTTGTGAGTTCAAGCCCCACATTGGACTCTTCTGACAGCACAGACCTTGCTTGCGCTTCTCTCTCCCTCTTTCTTTGCCCCTGTCCAGCTCATGCATGTGCTCTCTCTCTCTCAAAATAAATTAAAAACAAAAAAACTTAAGAAAAGAAAAGAAATACTTTAGACTAATGTGTCACAAGCAATTCTATCTCAGAGTGTCTACAACTAAATCCAATTAATCGTTTTTTTGAAAATTGTCCCTCAACTCCTTCTGCCCCGTCCCCATCTTTAGCATTCTGGAATAAGACATGTTGCACCCCAGCTCTTCCTCATGCCTCCCTCCTCCTCCCCCACCCTCGCACCCCTGCGAGGCTAGACATGTGCTCCCCGATGGACCTCCAGCCCCTTTGTCGCAGCTTGGCGTTCATGACCCTCCCTTTGCTCAGTGTCGCAGTTTCTGAGTGTTTGGGTGAAGCCACCTGGATTATCCGTCTACCGTGTAGGGCCGTCCTCTGACTCCTGGCTCCCTAGTCTCCAAGCTCATATGCCTGCCTTGATTGCGTACCTCATCCCAGCCTGCCTCCTTTCTGTCTACCTTATCATCCCAATGTTCCCTGGGAAGACGCTTTCTTGGTCACACCAGTCAGCACCACCTCTGCCCCCTTCTGCATGTCCTCAGAACGCGCCGTTAGCTCTTCATCCAGCATCGTCCCGTTTTTTTTTAAATTTTGTTTAACGTTTATTTATTTTTGATACAGAGAGAGACAGAGCATGAATGGGGGAGGGTCAGAGAGAGAGAGGGAGACACAGAATCTGAAAGAGGCTCCAGGCTCTGAGCTGTCAGCACAGAGCCCGACGCGGGGCTCTAACTCACGGACCGCGAGATCATGACCTGAGCTGAAGTCGGCCGCTTAACCGACTGAGCCACCCAGGCGCCCCAAGCATTGTCCCGTTTTCTCTCTGCACTGCCCAATCGTCATGCTGTCCGAGCTAGTTAATTATATGTGTATTACATTAAGGCAGATGGACAGCTTACCATCTTATTCTGTGGTTATCTCATGTGTATGTATGTCTTACATAACCACTTGGTTTATGAGTTCCTCCAGGGCTATCCTTTCTAAGAGCTGGGCCAAATATGAATATTAATAATAATGATGATGATGATGATGGCTGGAGAAATAAACTGTGGTACATCCAGGCAATGGCATATTACTCCGTGCTAAAACAGAAACGAGCTATCAAGCAATGAAGAGACACGAAGGAATCTTAAATGCATTTTACTAAGTGAAAGAAGCCAATCTGAAAAGGCCACACAGTGTATGAGTTCAACTACGTGACGTTCTAGAAAGGGCAAAACCGTGGAGTGCTTGCCAGTAGCGGGGGGAGGGAGGACAGAATAGGTGCACACAGGAATCTTAGGGCAGTGAAATGACCAGTATGGCTAGAATAGTGGATAGCTATCATCATACATTTATCACAACCCATGGAGTGCACCCAAAGTGAGCCCTAATGTAAACTGTGGACTTTGGGTGATAATAAGGTGTCAGTGCAGATCAGGGATTGTGACAAACATACCATTCTGGTGGGGGATTTTGATTGTGGGGGTCGTGTGGAGGCAGGAGCATATGGGAAAGCTGTACCCTCTGCTCAATTTGCTGTGACCCTGAAGCTACTGTAAGAAATAAAGTGTATTTTTAAAAATTATGTATGGTAGCTAATACGTATTGAGGACTTTCCTGGGGCCTCATCAAAAGTACTTTGCATTATCTCATTTAATCATGACGATGATTCTGTGAGGTGGCTACCATGATCAGTCCTGTTTTACAATTATGGAAACTGGGGCTCAGAGAGGTTTAGAAACTTGTTCAACGTTACACAGCAAGTACTGGCCCCACAGGCTAGAAGAAGTGGCCTTCTTTTCAATAAAGACATTTGGGCCAGGGTTGGATGGCAGAAGATTCCGGAAGCATTTGCGGCTGCTCCGTGTGTATGGCAAGTGGCTGACTGTGCTGTCTCCGTGGGATGCAGCCGAGGTTTATGACAGAAGACTGAGTGTCTGCTCTTTGCCATCGGTAAACAAACAGTGAGTCACTGGCTGGAGCTCGATGGAAATGAGGTCGCCAGGCACCTCTCTGTAAACAGTGTGTCTCCTCCGGCCGCGACAATGATTCCGTTTGAGCAGAGAGCTAGAACGGCTATTCCCAGCAGACCTAACCTGTATTTTCTTGTGCTGTCTGTCTGCTTCTCCCCTGTGGTTTAGGGTAAACAGCTTCTCAGGTGGTTTAGCCAACTCCTGATTCTTTTTGAGAGGTGTTTTATCTGGTACATTTTGGCACCTGGAATTTTTTTTTCTCCTCTTGTTCTGGAAAGTTCTTTCCCAGTGTTTTTTGTTATGAATATGTGGTCTGTAGAGTCGACCATCCTGTTCACTTTTGATTTCAGTCAAAGGCGGCGTGTCGTGGGGCCCAAGGCCGGAGAAGGGCCCCAGGAATGTTACGTGAGGTTCAGGGGATCTCTCAGTGGCCCTGACAGGCCCAGGATAGAAGGGGTTTTGAGGCCTGTCTGATCTGGGCTTTTCATGTCTCCAAGCAACCTCAGGGCCCCTGTGGGGTCACTGCATGAGCCCCTGCAGCTGGGGACAGAGACAAGTTGAGAACCCAGGGCTCTTGATGCCCAGGCTCTGCCCTTCCCCCCAGATTATCCTCTGATTCTGCCTCACCTTCCCTCCCTCTTCCAGGTGAGCCCTGTAACTCCCCCTGGGTGGCCTCTCCTGTGCAGCCTGGGGCCTGCCCCTCCCCGCTTCAGCTCAGCTTCCTGTTCCCCAGCCGTCTGTCTGGCTCAAGGTGGATGTTTCACGAAGTGGGCTGTCAGCAACTGCCAGATCAGCACCCAGAGTGAGAGCCCCATGCATTACAGACAAGTGTCCCTGAGCAATGGAAGAGGCTGTGCTGGTCTAGAATATTTGCTTCTGATCTTCCTCTCCACCACAGATCCATGGAGGGCGGGGGGCGGGGGGCAGCGGATTCAACTTAGGAGGGAAAAAAGCTCCTATGAAGTGTCGCCCAAACATATCTGACGTCTCTTGAAAAGTGGCATTCACTCGACTGAAAAGTTCCCCTTTGTATGAGAAATAAAGTGACACCAGGGAGCAGGTCCCCCAGGGTTGGGGGCTGGTGGCTGGGACCACTGTGGCCCGGGAGCCACACAAGGACTCTTGGGGTGCCTCTGTGGACTGGAGTACCAGCTAAGCAGAGGCAGGTGCTCCTGGTTAGGGCGGGCTGTGAGGGATCCCTAGTTCCCAGGAGTGCTTTGGTCTCCAAGGATTCTACAGGAATCCTCTGCTCCCCTCAGGGAGTCTGGCTCTCCCTTAGAACACACCAGAAGAGCCTCTTACCTGCTTGAGGGATAGGATCTGGGTTGGATTGCCTTGCCCCTCTCTCTCACTAGCACCCCTACCCCTCTTCCAACGTATCAGGCACGGGGGCTCCCATCAGCCCCATCTCAGTTTGACTCTCTCCTTGGCAGAAATACAAATTCTTTAAAGGCCCCTTCCTCCCATGTCCCTGTTCCTCTCTCACCAAAGGTTTGCCATTTGACTACCTCCAACTGGCTGTTCCCCTCCTGTCACCGTGGATACACCCCTTGGATCTCCTGCCTCCTGCTACACCGATGTTCTCTTCCCGGTTTTTTCTGCCCGATTTCAAGTTTTTGGAGACGCACAGCCTAGGACTAAACATTGTGGAAGACGCACGGCCCGTTAAATGAGGCACCGCAAGTTCATGACTCATAGAGACTGTGAGTTACCTTGAAATGCCCTTTTCATTTAAAAGGTGGAGGATGGGGAGATCCCAAATTACATTCCAAGGGTGACTGAAAGATTAATGTCATGTTTGTAGCACGTGGGAAGACTGTTGCACAAAGGGGTCTTAGTTCTATACCGTGTGTGTATGTGTGTGTTCTATAGGCTATATGACAGTGAGTGTATGTGGGTGTGTGTTCCACAGGTTATGTAGTGTGCGTGTAGGCGTAAGTAGTGTGTCTATGTGTGTGTTATATAGGATATAGAGTGTACGTGTAAGTGCGTGTGTGTATGTGTGTTACATGGCTTGTATTGCGTGTGAACTATGGGTGGTTCGGGTGATTGGGGAGTGGGTAAGTATGTAAGGGGTATGTGTGAATATCCTGGGAAATAGGTTTCTGTAATTGAGAACAGGTTCCCTGCTGGAACCTTAGACTTTTGTCTGCCTGAAAGTTGCAATGGCCTAAGGCCTAGAAGGATAAGGTTTCAAACTGAATATGCTCTTGAGGCAGCCAATCGCACGGAAGCAGATGTGGTTTCTGTGGTCAGTGAAACCAGATCCTGACCTCCATGAGATAATCGGCACTGGAGGAAGATGAGTTGGATTAAAAAAAATAAAAACAAACAAAAGCAGGCAAAGGTGTCTTGAGTTTGCAAACCCCGCCACCACCCAAAGCAGTGGTAAAATGTCTGAACTTTTTTTTTTTCGGTCAAGGTTTAGAGGGTACTTTCATCATCTAAAAATAAAACGTTATCAAAAACAAGACTTCACAGCGAAATCGCAAGAATCCCCCTGCAATGATAGAAATTCACATGAGTGCGAAGGTATTTTGTTTATGACTGTTTACTTTTTTCAGTACCGTGTATTTGTAGCGATTCCTCTTGATTTCCAAAGGGGAAGTCTACAATTGCCAAACCCATTCTTGGTGACTAATATCAGAAAAGTCTGGGAGCTGACCCTAGGCTGTTGGTTGGAAAGTGAGGGGACCAGCCTTGAGGAAGGCGTCTGTACACAAATGTGACGGGCTTACGAGACAGCCATGTGACGTTATCAGCAGAACCACAAACTGAATTTTTAACATGTTTCCTCTGTGCAAATCTTAATATTTAGAGCAGGTCTTTGTGATTATATGATCAAAGAAGAGAGTCCCTCTACTCTCATTGTGGCTATGGGAGTTTTGACGTAAAACTTTCCATTGACCTTTAGCATAGATCTCTATGGGAGGAGGGACCTCATGTTAGTCTGATTCCTAGTTTCTCTGACTTAAAAAACTTAGCCTCTCTTCTCAAGTTGTATTGCATTTTAACTAAGTATTTGATAAATAGTGTTTTCTATAGAATGTCCCACTTATTTTCTGAACACTTTAGTATATGCTTTAGAAGATCAATTACATATGGTTTTTGGTATAAGCATATAATTAAATATTTGGAAATGTGTGTAACTCGCAAAAATAACCAATATAATTGTCTTCATAAATTTCCTGCCACATTTTCCTTGAAGGGCACTTAAAAATGGAAAGCCATGTTTTAATTCAGTAAGGGAATACATATAGAATGCATTTAAATAAAATTAATCTCTGAGATCCAGAATAATATATTTTTCAAAGCAACTTCTCAAATCTACTTTATGTAAATTTTGTGCCAGTAACATATCATAATGACATGGAGAGTTGAGTCCTTTTTCCTTGTCATGAAAAAGAAATTTACCTTAACATTATAATTAAGACGGCTAGGAAGCAGAAATCATATAATTACAGAAGATTATTGCCACAGAAAGAATGACTAATGCTTTTAAGTACCGAAACAATTGAATGACTCAATGGATTGCATGAAAATTGTTATTTGCAGGCAACTGGAGGTTTGCGTCTCCCTGGAATTTATACATTGACATCCTAATCCCCAGTGTGACAGTATTTAGAGGTGGGGTCCTCTGGCAGGTCGAAGGGTGGAGTCTTCATGAATGGGCTTAATGCCCTTATGAAAGAGAGCCCCGAGAGCCCCCTCGCCCCGTCAGCCACGTGAGGACACAGTGAGAAGACAGCCTTCTACGAACCAGGGAGCAGAATCCACCACGCATTGAAACTGATGGCACCTTGATCTCGTCCTTCGAGCCTTCAGAAATGTGAGAAGTACATTTCTGTTGTTGGTAAGTCACTTAGTCTGTCACTTTGTTTTTTAGCAGCCCCAACGGACTCAAGCAGCATTCTAATTTCACATCTTTCTATAATGTCATGCAAATAGAAGGGAATGAGGAGTACTGGTGTATTTATTAGGTTGTGAAAGGAAAGAAAATCCAAGTCCATGTTCTCTGGAATTACTTGCTTGAGATACCTTTGTCCTTTCAAAACAAGAGCTGGAAAATGGTGTTGTGTAGGGTGGCATCAGATGGCATCATCCCCAATCTCCCCATCCCCAGGCAAAGGACTTGGAGGTTTTCACTCATGAGATGATGGAACACAGCAATCAACGAGGCCCTGCTCGTGTGTGTCATTGCTGTGGTCTGGGCTGTGGCAGAGGTGAGTAGACGTTGTGTGGTACTCTACCACCAGACCCAGCCAATGTGGGAGCAGCCGCTGGTAGAACTGGTTGGACTAGAATCTCAAATCTCTGTAAATCTGTCACTGTCTCAGCCAGCCCCTTGTTTTCCTGCAGGACGTGAGCCGACACTGACGCTGCATATGGAGAGCGTCCAGCCAGAAGGAGCGGTCCAGCAGGAGTCGGAAGACCCGGTTGCTGGTCCCTTTTCTTGTGTTTAATTACCCATGTGACTTTGGGCAAGAACCTAACTCCTTAGGAATCTTGGGGTTTTTTAATCTGTAAAACAAGGAGACAGGTCTAGGTGGTCCCTGAGAGTCTCTCCAGAGGTAAAACTCTATTCTACATCAATATGGTCAAAATCTGAAATCACGCGAACAAATAGAATCTAGTAGCAGACCAATCTCCAAGTCGAACGCGAATATCTAAGCCATTGATTTGCAAGTACGTTAAATGTGGTTGAGGTCTTCCTAACCTCAGGTGAAAGTTGAAAGACCAAGAGTCAATGTGAGGAAGGATGACTTGTACCAAGAAAGCTAAAGGAGTTAACCACAACCCCAGAGGTCGGGGTCAGAGGCACTGCATCCCATATTTTGGGGATGGAATATGTGTTTTCACTGTCCGGTTCATTGCAACCTTTTAGTTAGAAGGGAAGTTGATTTTTTTTTTTTTCTTACGGTTTCAAGAGTCCATTTTCTTAGTAACGACTGTCTTCAACAAAGAATTTCTCTCTTTAAATTAAAAAAAATTTTTTTTAACATTTATTTACTTTTTGAGAGACAGAGAGAGACAGAGAGCGCAAGCTGGGGAGGGGCAGAGAGAGAGGGAGACGCAGAATCCAAAGCAGGCTTCAGGCTCTGAGCTGTCAGCACAGAGCCCGATGCGGAGCTCGAACTCGCAAACTGTGAGATCATGACCTGGCCAAAGTCGGTCACTTAACCGACTGAGCCACCCAGGCGTCCCAAGAATTTCCTTCTTTAAAAATACACCTTTAAAAGCAGTATATACCATGACCAGGTGGGATTTATCCCTGGAATGTAACTACAGTTCAACATTGTACAAATCAATCAATGTGATACACTGTATTAACAGAATGAAAGAGAAAACCCACACTCGTTTCAATTGATGCAGAAAAAGCGTTTGACAAAATTTCATCCTTTCATGATAAAAGAAACGTGGAACAAACTAGGAATAGAAGGAAGCTACCTAACATTATACAGGTGGCATATAAAAAGCTGACAGCTGATAAGGGGCTATCTGTCCAGAATAGATGAAGAACTTTCATAACTCTAACAATAGCACACCCCCCAAAGCCCAGTCGAGCAGAGGACTTGAATGGACATTTCTCCAGAGAAGATATACATATGACCAATAAATACATGAAAAGGTGCTCAGTACCATTAATCGTTAGGGAAATGCAAATCAAGACCGCGATGTGGTACCACTTTGCACCAGCTAGGCTGGCTGCTACCAGAGACACAGAAAATCACAAGTAGTGGGGAACAGGAGGCGCCTGGGTGGCTCAGTCGGTTGAGCCTCTGACTTCGACTCAGGTCACCATCTCACGGTTCGTGAGTTTGAGCCCCACGTCGGGCTCTGTGCTGACAGCTCAGAGCCTGGAGCCTGCCTCAGATTCTGTCTCTCTTTCTCTCTCTCTCTCTTCCTGCCCCTGCCCTGCTCACATTCTGTCTCTTTCTCTCTCAAAAATAAAAATAAACATTAAAAAAATTTTTTTAAGTGACAGTAATCCAAGGGGCCAGAAAGAGATTAAAAGATAAAGAAAACGTAGTACACACATACACACAACGAACGGAATATTATTCAGCCTTAACAAGGAAGGACATTTTGACATCTCCTACAGCCTGGGTGAACCTCAAGGCCATTATGCTCGATGAAATAAAAAGATAAATACTGTGTAATTCCAGTTATATATGGTACTATAGAGTAGTCAGATTTATAGACAGGAAGTAGAATGGTTGCCGGGGGCCGGGAAGAGGGGGAAATGAGAAGTTAGTGTTTATCACGTCGAGTTTCAGTTTTGCCAGATGCAAAGAGTTCTGGAGATTGGTTCCATAACAGTGTAGATGTACTTAAGACTGCTAAACTGTACACTTAAAGACGGTCAAGATGAGGTGGGGGGAGGTCACCTGGGTGGCTCAGTCTGTTAAGAGTCCAACTCAGTCCCAGCTTAGGTCATGATCTCCTGGCTTGTGAGTTTGAGCCCCACATCAGGCTCTGCACTGGCAGCATGGAGGCTGCTTAGGATTCTGTCTTTCCCTCTCTCTACCTCTCTCTCTCCTTGTCTCAAAAAAAGGTGTGAGGATGGTGAATTTTATGTTACATGTATTTTACATTATCTATATTACATTACATTACATTACATTACATGTACGTTACAATTTTTAACAGTGCAACTTTAAAACGCGTGCTATATGTGCAACGGATTTTTAAAAATGAATCAGTCATCCCAGACTTTATGTTGTATGTACTCCCTTCCAATCTTTTTCATTGTAGGCATATAATTTTAGAGCTTGAATCATAAGGTACCTGCATTGTGGATATCACTTTTTTCACTTAACGATTTACTGGACATTTTCCCTACGTGTGTGTTTTTAGAGGTTGGGTGTGAGGGTTGAGTTCTGTCTGCTGGAGCCTGGGTTGGGAGATGTTACTGAGGTAGGTGGGAGGAGACAGAGCACTGGGGACCCAGAATAAGGAGGAGAACCAAATGCCCGGGAAACAGTTCCAACAGTCCAGGCCAACTAGCAGTGGCCACAAGGTGAACGTCCAGCCCAGAAGGAACCAGAAGGAACACCCAGGTCAGAAGGCAAACTTGGGTGGACTGAGTGGTGACACGTTCCCAGACTAAGGAGATCTGTGCCCAGGTGGGGGACATTACTGGTCTGTTTGGAATGAGTGTGGCTTCCACTTATTTGAGGTCCTTAACTCTTTCATTTCAGGTTGGCCCCAAAGCTGGTAAGAGAGTGACAGGTGCCTAATGATTAGAAAGAATTACTTGGAATGAGGGCTCCCAGGGTCGGCTCCTGATTGGGCCTCACCGCCTTCTGCCATCATGTTGAAAAGTCTCTCAAATCTCCAAGTTTATGGTTATAAAATGGGAAAAGTAAAGTGCTTTGCATACAGTAAAGATTCATTGACCTGATGAGCGATCCAGGAGTCCAGCATCCCAGAGAGGCCACCAAATAGTCCCATGCAATGGCTCTCAGGCTTCAGCAGGCATTGGGGTCACTGGGTGGGGGGCTCGTAAAAATGCAGTGTCATTCTCCCCACCCTGCCCCCTCTTGGCTTCCGATTCAGTAGATCCAGGGTAGGGGCTGAGCATCTGCAATTCTAACAGGGTTCCTAGATGACATCAATGGGGCTGGTCCAGGATTTTGAACTCCTTATGTGAAGACGCTGAGTAATATTCATCTTTGTATCTGGCACAGAGGCTTGTACACAGTAGTTGCTCAATAAATATGTGCTACTTCCCAACAGTTAGGTGGGAACGAGATACTGTGGGAAGTGGAGGCAGGATGGAGCACTAGGTAAGGGGGTTAAAGGCAGAGGCCCACCATCATCTCGGGCACAGGCATGAACATGTCAGTATCCTGTTCCATTATAGAATGCAGGACAATACTACCTCTCCCATAGGGTTGTTCTGGAGGCAATTCAACATGCTCTCTAAAGGACTTAGCACATAGCTTAGCTCAGAGTGAGCCTTCCAAAGACGTTACCCCCAAAAGGCAAGGAGGAAAGCTTGATGAACAGCAAGGTAGAAACCAAGACACGACTACTTAGCAGTTTTGCCTAAAGCCAGCATTTAGTCTCAAAGTCACCAAATAAACAGGCGCAATGGACAAAGGATAAAGTCCATCTTCCTTCCCGAAGAAATTGAGTGTGGGCTATGGTGAAAACTTGGTACGCAGTATTGCTAAATCAGTGGTCCTCAGGGACCCAGAGCGCTGTTTATCTCAAGTGCCAGCATTTCATTATGAATTGGGGGTGTCCATCTCAGGCAAGGTGCCCCCCCATGGTCCCCTGTCCCATGGGCTCGCAAGGCTGTGGTGAACCAAAGATGACAGGCATCCACAACCAGTGAGGGGGTAATGAGACCACTGAGTACTCCAACATCTGCAAAGAGAGCCTGGCCACACAGCTCTGCCCACAGAATGTCCCATATCACCAGAACATCTAGGTTAATGTCGTGGGAGGGGTTGCGTCTGATTTCAAACCTCCTATATATCAAAACTTCCGTCCCTTTAGATGACCCCTGGTACTCCCTCCTACCCCACTTCTATCTGTGGACTCCTTGGGCTGCCGAAGAAATTTCTGAAAAACGTTAAGAGCGTGCGTGTGGAAGGGAGTCTGGAGAATGTCATTGCTGAGTCCCCGTTCCAGCATCACGGAGCAAAGGCTGGGCTTGGAGCTGCGGTCCTTTGGTAAAGGACCTGGTGTGCTAGACAAGAGGGCAGCTAAGAATGAAAGCTGCTGTAACTATTTCTGTGAGTGTGTGTGCAAGAATGGAGGGGAAGCACCCTCTTATATCATCAAGAGCTCTCCCATCACATGAACAAATGTGCAAGCTGGCTGTGCATACATAGACGCCACAGACATAGAAAACGACCAGAAGGATACGTGCATCGTGCTAAGAACGTCTTCTGTGGACCTCAGAAGAAAGAACATCCCCTCAGAAAGGGGATGTATGTGGCTGTTAACATTTTGTGTTGCTCTTTCTTTCTTTCTCTTTCTTTTTTCTTTCTTTCTTTTTCCTTCTTTCTTTCTTTTTCCTTCCTTCTTTCTTTCTTTCTTTCTTTCTTTCTTTCTTTCTCTTTCTTCTTACAATAAGCATATTCACATTGCAACTTTAAAAAAAATTAACAATGCACTTAGTAGGGCATGCAGAGTTTCCCTCTGACATGTGTTGGTGGCTTAGGAGCCCAGACTGCCAGGGAGGGCGTGTAGCAGGAAACCCCTATGCCGTTGTTTAGAACCAGTGCTCCAACTTCCTTCTGCTTCTTGGCTCAGTTGTGGGTGCATCTCAGTGGTGAGAAGGGAGGGGAGATCAGGAAGCAATCGTTGGGCAAATGTTCTGCACAACCAGCCCACGTACACCATGGTGAGAACATTCCAGAACAGCCACAGGAGCTGTGAGTCTGCTGATGGCCAGGGGAAACAGTGCATGTTCAAAGGTCTTGTGTACTAGAAAAGATACTCTGTTTGAAAAGAAATGTGGTGGGAATTTGCTTTTTGTTCTTTCAGTTTCCCTCATCTGCCAACTTTTCTATCCCCAGACCTCCTTCTGTCCATCAGTGTCTCCTGATGTAAACTTTTATGTCCCTAAATGAACTCCAAAGCTTGAATTCAACACTTGAAAAAGTGTTTCTTGGGGCGCCTGGGTGGCTCAGTCGGTTAAGCGGCCGACTTCAGCTCAGGTCACGATCTCGCGGTCCATGAGTTCGAGCCCCGCGTCGGGCTCTGGGCTGATGGCTCAGAGCCTGGAGCCTGTTTCCGATTCTGTGTCTCCCTCTCTCTCTGCCCCTCCCCCGTTCATGCTCTGTCTCTCTCTGTCTCAAAAATAAATAAAACGTTAAAAAAAAATTTTTAAAGAAAAAGTGTTTCTTCACCATATATATGTTATGACACTCTCAAAGGGTTTGTTTATAAATGCCCCACCTCTAGAGATCCATGAAAGAGGGGTGGGTGGGTGTCCAGAAATTGGCACTTCAGACACCCTAGGTGATTATAAGGCAAATATCCAGCCACCACAACTTGCCTAAACTTCAGACGGAAAGTCAAAATCCAATTCAGGGATCACCATCTACCGACCTATGACCAACAGGGTGGTAACAACCATCCTGGCTACACCAGCTTCTTGTTCTCACTCTAAAAATAGACGTTATTCAGTGTCTTTGCCCTAAAACTTAGGACCTGGCAATATGTTTGGGCTAACCAAAGGACTGGTCAACTGGGCTTATGGCGGCTCATGCTCCCTTGGTCACATCACCCTTGGCAGGCTGGGCCGAGACCACTCATGTGCCATATGGTGTGGTGGCTCTCGAGACGGGTGGCTCTGAGAGGGATCTCGTGCAAGATGGCCTTTCCAAATATGTCATCCTCAAAAGTGCCTGTATTCACCTTTCATTCTCATTCCACATGTTGTTTTCCTTCTTGCGGATGCTCCCAAGAGTTTGTCTTTGTAAATTACAGCTCTTTATCCTGCAGTGACTTTTCTCCTCTCATCCTGTATCGAAGTCATTTCCCTAGAGCAGCACTGAATTATTGCTGCTCTTGTCTCAGCCATCCATGATGGTAGATGCACAGGGCTGGAGTTCTCCCTGCAGGCGACGTGGGGGTACAAGGACCCCCTCCCTGGGAACACTGTTGTTTTGCACAGTTCGAGCGTCTGCAACATGCCCGCCAGTAAGAGACCCGAGGAGCCACGTCTGCTCCCAAGGACGGTTCCAACCACAGTGACAATGGCAAAGAGAGGCTAGAATTTTAGGAAACAGGGATGTGCTGCCGGACACAAATACTGCCTGGTGCTCGTTTCAATTCTGATCATTTTACTGATTGATGCTAGTGAAGAAGCCCCGAGCCATGACGTCCACTGCAACTTGTTAGATGAAAAGACACTACAGAGTCAGCCAGAGAATATTACGACGTGCCAACTCCATGCCTAGCTCAGAGTGAAACCTTCACAGCAGGGATACAGAAGTTCTAGACGTAGTCTTTGTCCGGCGAGTGTAGAATGTATACCTGAAACCAAGCTGTCCAGATACAAAAATAATAATGTGAAATATTACCCAGTTAAGAGTGGACAATATGACTTGAAGTGTCATGGGAATTCAGAGTAGAAAGCTCATTCTGGGATAGAGGGGGCAACATGGTAGAGAAGAAGGGAATTCAAAACAGGTGAGCACATGAAACCATGGCATGACCATGGTCTGTATACAGATTGCCCACAGACCAACACAGAAAACAGGCCCTGGGGGCGGGGCGGGGGGAGGCAGGGGGCAGGACGGGATGATAATAAAGGTGATGAATTTAACTTGAGCCACACTGAGTCTGAGCTGCTGGTTGAATGCTGCCCCACCCCCTCAGGGGGCTATTTTGTACTGCTCTCCCTTTTAGGGCAACATAAAAGAAACCCACAAGGGGCAGCTTAAACAAGTGAAGGTTTTTTGTGGTTTTTTTTTCATGAAACAAAGAATCCAAATGTCAGCAGTCCAGGGCTGCTGTTCAAGACTGTCTCTTGCTCCACAGTTGTGTTCTCATGGTCACAAGATGGCTGCTGAACCCCCGGCTTCACATCCACAGAGCAAGTGGAACAAGAAGGAAAGTAGAGACAAAAGGCATACACCAGCAGTCTATCCATTTTTATCAGGAAAACCATGGCTTTCCCTGAAGCCCTGCCCTGTGGTCTCCTATTTCATCAGAACTTTGTGCCCCCACCACCCCCTACTGTCCCCACACTGAGGAAGGGAGTGTTTCCACTGGGCTGTACTAAACAGACACCGAACTCTGATAGCAATGAGGGAGAAACCCACATTGGATGACCAACGGGCAGAGTCTGACCCAACGGTCACCCACTGTCCACTCCTCTTTTACTACGTGAATACTTTGTGTGGGCACTGGCCTAGGGACCAAGAATTCAGAAATCAGAATGACAGCTTCTATCCCCTGTGCATCTAAATGGGCTAAGCACTGTCCTCAAAATTTGACTCATCTTTATCATGCATCGTCTATCTCTATTTACTAGTAATATTTTATCCTCATAAGGAAAAAAAAATAGCACCCAGGTCAATCTCCAAAACTGTATTTTCTTTTTTTTTTTTTCCAACGTTTTTTATTTATTTTTGGGACAGAGAGAGACAGAGCATGAACGGGGGAGGGGCAGAGAGAGAGGGAGACACAGAATCGGAAACAGGCTCCGAGCCATCAGCCCAGAGCCTGACGCGGGGCTCGAACTCACGGACCGCGAGATCGTGACCTGGCTGAAGTCGGACGCTTAACCGACTGCGCCACCCAGGCGCCCCCAAAACTGTATTTTCAATGTAAAGTGTGGTCTCCCTTGCAGGGACGATGCGGGTGGGGGGTGTGGGGGTAGATGGTATTTTACAGCATAACTGTGGAAAAACACGTCCCCCGACCAGGTCTTCTGAACTCTCTGGGCCACCATTGCTGTGTCTCTAGAGCAGGATGTCCTTGGGCGTTGACCTCACCCCTGCCTTCCCTGTCAGCCCCTGTGGGGAGAGTGGGATATCTCTCAGATTACCCACCACTGCGTTAACCAGGAAGCATTTGGAGTCAAACGATTCTTCTTCCTGAAGAGAGACGTTTTTAAAGCACTTATTCCAGAATGGGAATAAGTGGCAGTAATCTGGTAAGTCCTAGAATTTTCTCCTCCCTCCTCTGAGGCAGTTTAAAAAACACATTTCCATTTAACTTTAGCTTCCTCTTGAATATGCCACTAATCATTATCTAAATGCCAGGGAGAGGAGTGTAAATAGGTCCCATTCCTCATCACCGACAACAATAAATCTAGAACCCCAGCTGTTTCTTTCCTGCCCACTTTTTCTTTCAGAGGCTGCGAGGAGACAGTTAACTCAGAGTGCTACCAGAGGGGGTGCCTGGGGAGCATTTGGGGGTCATGATAACTCTCTGATCACCTGTCATCCTGTCTTTTTGTTTCCTCTCTCTAATGTATGGGCTAACATCACGTGAGCTGATTCTGGCCATCCAGCACAGGCCTGGGCTCCGGCCACGAAACCCCTGCCTGTGCCAGCTGCGGACTTCTAGCCCCCACCGGAGTGAATAAATGCTTTGTCTGGATCACAGATGCTGACCCCCCCCCCCCCCCCCCGCTTCTTTTCTTTGTATTAAGAACTCTGTCGTTTAGGGATTGTACTTAAAGGCTCTAGTCAGGATAATCCCCCCCACCCTCCCATAATTGAAGGATGTTTGTTATGAACCAAAAGAAAGCTTGCCAGCTATCCAGCTGGTGGGAAAATATCTGTGTCTTGACGGTCTTTGGTTTCCTATGAAGGAAATCTGAGGACAGGGAGCATATTCCATGGCTGCAATGACGGTAAACAGGGCAGGTCCGGAAAGTTCTGAAGACAGGATCCTGCAGTCTTTTGCTTCAAACATCGGGAAGACCAACCTGGCTTCTGAATGCTCTCAGCGGAGCCACTGCTAGGCTGCTATGCAGCCTTCCCCTGGAACAGATCATTCAACCAACTCTTAAGCACTTGCCTTTGAAAAGATTCTCCACCTTAGGGGTATGTGGGTGGCTCAGTCTGTTGAGTGTCTGACTTCAGCTCAGGTCCCGATCTCACAGTTGGTGGGTTCGAGCCCCGCGTCAGGTATTGAGCTGGCAGCGCAGAGCCTGCTTTGGGTTCTCTGTCTCCCTCTCTCTCCGCCCCTCCCCCACTCATGTGTGCTCTCTTTCCCTCTCAAAAATAAACATTAAAAAAAAAAAACTTTAGAAAAGAAAAGATTCTCCACCAACGATTCTGCAAATGCAACTAGTTCATAGGCGCTTGCTTTATCACTATGAAAACGTATCCAACTAAAAGATGGCTTTTTACGTCTGAACATTTTTCTAGAAGCTTTGGTTTCAGTAATGGAACCTTGGAAGTCATTCTTGCTAACTTGTCTTTTGGGGTTTCCTCAGAGCAGACTCTTGAAGAAGGTGTCCAGTGCAGGTAGTTTATCTGCAAGGCAGTCCCAGGAGAGGACGGGGGAAATGGGGCAGGGAGAGAAGGAAGCCAACAATGGATGTTGTCTATGCACTGGATGTTTGTGTCCCCCCAAATTCCCAATCCCCAATGTGATGGCAGTTAGAGATGGCAGATTTGGAGGTGACTACGTCATGGGGGTAGAGCCCTCGTGATGGGATTAGTGCCTTATAAAAACAGATGTGAGAGACATGATATCGCTCCCCTCCATGTGAGGGCACGGCAAGAAGTGGGCTGTCACCAGGATCCAAACTGACCGGCATCTTGAACTTGAACCCCCAGCCTCCAGAACCTCGAGAAATAAATGTCTGTCGTTTAAGCCCCACAATCTATGATAATTTTGTTATAGCAGCTGGAGCTAAGACCGACCGTACACTAGGGTTTTTTAAAATTTTTTTTAACATTTTTTCATTTTTGAAAGACAGAGAGCAAACGGGAAAGGTGCAGAGAGAGAGGGAGACACAGAACTCGAAGCAGGCTCCAGGCTCCAAGCTGTCGGCACGGAGCCCGATGAGGGACTCCAACTCACAGACCGCAAGATCATGACCTGAGCCAAAGTCGGCTGCCCAACCGACTGAGCCACCCAGGTGCCCCCCAAACACTAGGTTTAAGCAAGTTACCATGAGGGCAACCGGTGCCCTATCCATCTGGAGACATTCTGGAACATGTGCCCTCCAGGGAGTTGGGATATTTATCTACTAATTCGGATCAGTGGCTGAAGGTTGCTGGGTTGTGGGGTGTTCATTCTCTAGCCATTCCCATAGCTGGGGCTCTGGAATTCAGGGAAAGTCCTCAGGCTGAGAGATTTAGGCACCACAGTTGGCCACCAAAGGCTCCCACTACCAAGCTTTAGGGATGGGTCAAGCCAACTGTGGGGTCTGCTGTACTTCCTCTGAGAGTGCTAGAGGAAAGTGAAGACATTAGTGCAGGTGGGGTCTGGTGAGCAAGGGCGAGAGTTGTAGGCAATGAGGTCCATTGGAACTGATGAGTAGAAGCTTGTAGGACACAGAAGGGACTCTAAGTGAAGAGAAGTCACTTCAGGACTTCAAGCACGACAGAGAAATGCTCTAATGCTCCATTTACAGGGACCACCTGCATTGAGAATACAACTTAGGGAACAAAGGTCAAAGCAAAAGTACCACTGAGGAAGCTATCATAATAATCCCCTGCAAGACAAGCAAGGTGGCTTGCAGCAGGGTGTGACCAGAAAGGTCATAAAAAGTGATCCCATTGTGGTTATATTTTGAAGGGCAATATCATCATAGAACCCCCCGTGATCTGTTTACCATCTAAAAAAACACTGTTCTTGCCAGTGGAGGGAGGAAGGATGGGCCTGGGGTTATTACAACTGGCCTTTAGGAGACACAACATCCAGCCCCGGGTCCACTCTTACCAAAGATTTGGGGTTACATGATTCAGGTCACATCATTTCATTACTTTGAACCGGTTTTCTCCTCTACAGGACAAGACTGGTTACTTTTGCCTCAAGAACCACATGATTCTTTCTTGTTAGGAGCTTCACTGACAAGGTAAAACACATCTTCTGAATGTGTCACTGCTACTGGAACTTCCACGGCGACAGAGCACCCTCAAAGTGCCCAAGGTCACAATCACGATCGCTGTGGGAAAAGGAGTCGAGATTTGAGTCCAGGCTGTCAGACCCTGAGCTCAGCTTTCAAATGAAGCAAAACAAAAATGAAGAAGAAAGCAAGCAAATTAACATTTATAAATGATTCAGCAAATGTCTACACAACATATTATGTCAACGTCATTAATTATTAAATTCAGCATGCATGAACGTTTTAATATGCTTGGAAACAAGTTGTAGATCTTTCACTTTGCAAAAATCCCCTAACATGTACCATGATTGCTGAGTCATTTGAAGATAAACAATTTCAAAAGTAGAATGACAAAATTATTTCAATTTTTAGAATGAAAAATTACATTTAATAGAGATGTGGAGACAATTTTAATTTTTTTATTGAGATATAATTGACATTTAACATTATATTAGTTTCAGGTATACAGCGTAATCCTTCAATGTTTATATATTGAGAAATAATCACCATAATAAATCTCGTTAAATCTATCATCATACATGGCCACAAAATTTTTTTTCTTATGGGAAACTTTTAAGATGGGAACTTTTAAGATCTACTCTCTTAGCAACTTTCAAATATAAAATACAATATTGTTAACTCTCCTGACCAAGCTGTACATTACATCACCATAACTTATTTGTTTTATTAATAATTTTTATATATGTTAGGAATTCTAAAAATAAGTGTACCTAAAATCTATAAAGGTCTTATGTCTTCTGTTAGAAAAAAGTGGAGTAGGAGAATATTACCTTTTATTGTAAGCTCTTTATTCTATTTTATTTTGAACTCATATGGTCTGTTGAGTATTTTTTATTATTATTGAAAAAGCCCTAACCTTCATTTATCCATGACGACTCAAAGATACCATCGTGTAGCCGGAATCAATGTTTTATGATACATTCTGATAAAATATGTTTTAACTGCCTTACTGACTAACTTGCACTGAATCTGAATGAAGTCACATAGTAATCTGGTTTTGTCTGTGGAAAAATGGTTTGGATTTTTTCCCCCCAGAAAACTCCCAGGAACGGTGGTAACAGCAGGCTTTGGATTTGTGTGTTCATTCATATCTCTTCCCAATCAGCCTTAAGTCAAGGCCTGCGGCAGATACAGGATGGTAGAGATTTAGTAAACAGGTATGTTACCACTAAATTAACTCTGGAAAAAACAGAAAAATTAAACTCACACTGCCTGATAGAACATGTTTGCTGGGCTCCATTAAAGCAGAACGAGACTATGGCTATCACGGTACGACCGGAACAGCGTTAATATTTCCAGCCTATTTTGTAAAGCATTCGAAGGCCACGCACAAAAACAATTCGATGTATAAAAGCCACACAGGTATTTAATCATGATACAGGGTAGGAGTCTTCTCTGACCTGTCCTCTTCCATCTGATGACCCATCTGGGCTTCCCCACCTCTGTCTCAAATCTCCAGACTTGCCACCGTGCAAGGAGCGAAAGGAAACCCCCTGACGAGGCCCCCAGGAGCCCAGTGGGACCAGGTGAGATGCTGCAGTCACCAGTCCTTTCCCCACACCTCCTGTCTCGGCTCCCCCTTCAGGTGCCTGTGCCGGCTGCCCATCTAGATCAGTCTGCATTTCAGGGGCGCTCAGGAGGCTCAGTTGGCTGAGCTTCTGGCTCTTGATTTTGGCTCAAGTCATGATCTCACAGTTCGTGGGATCAAGCCCCACGTCGGGCTCTGTGCTGATAGCACAGAGCCTGCTTGGGATTCTCTCTCGGTGCACCTGGGTGGCTCAGTCAGTTAAGCATCTGACTTTGGCTCAGATCATGATCTCATGGTTTGCGGGATGGAGCTCTTGGGTCAGGCTCTCTGCAGTCAGCACAAAGCCAGCTTCAGATCCTCTGTCCCTCTCTCCCTCTGGACCTCCCCTGTTCGTGCTGTCTCCATTAATTAATTCATTAATTAAGATTAAAAACTAGATCCGTTTCCCCATTCCAGTCTCCTTAGCAGGCCTACACTGTCCCTTTGATCACTCACATCTTGAGGAATCTCTACTTCCTGGGGTGTAAACACCTCATTTAGATGCGTGCCTAATAAAATATCACTGTTTCCAAAAAGAATTACTGTTTCTGTTTAATATATAAAGTGCACAAAGTTTATAATACATTTTTACTGTTGCAAAAAACTCCTTACCAGCAAACCTTGTGACAGCAACACAATCCAGAAGGATCTTTTTAACACTTTGAAGAAATCAAATGAGTTTGATATACATACTTTTTTCTTTTTCTTTTCTTTCTTTTTTTTTTTTTTTTTTTTTGCCAGAGGAGCATGATTGAGACAGCAATAAAAGATTTGCACTGTAAAATACACTACACGACAATAAGGAAAGTGTGTGAGGAAATTGGAATGGAAACTCGAGGGTATGTGGGAAAAGCTTTACATTTCAGCGTATTAATTAAGAGCTTGTCCGTGTACTTTTGTAATGAATGAAAGCAGATTTCAAATCAGAGTGCGTTTAAATTGCCCTGGATGTGTTTAAGAGAGTGACATAACAGCTTGTTTTGAAAGCCAGTGTTGACAGGTGCTGGGGGTCCCATTCTTAGTGACCGTGAACTTGATGAAGAATGACGAGGCCCGGACAAGAGCAGTGGTGAGTCGCAGGCCACTGGTGCGTGAGTCCTCCTCCAGGACTGGTTTCCAGCATTTTCAGGGCTCTCAGCCAGCGGGGACCCCTCCCAGGGCGCCCCCACCCCAATGTGGCCTGGTGGGCACCCCCTCTCTCCACTCAGCTGGCAGCCCCCTGCTCTCCTACCCGCCTGTGACCTCCACTTTTCTTCACGTGGAGCCATGGAAGTGTGTGGGCCCTCTCCGCCTCCCCCACCCCACAGCCAATCGTCCACAGACTGCACGGCTGGTGCCACTTCCACTTGTGTGATGTGGTTGCTCATATCATCTCCCCAGGCATGGCCCAACTGCAGAGGACACTCGTCGAGCTGTTCTGAGCAGCTGGCATCCATAGCAGCTCCTGTAAACACCCCAGATGGAAAACGAGGTTCCCAGACTCCCCTGCAAAGGCACCCTCCAGTCTTACCTGACATTTTTCTGGAAGCCCATCTGTCCAGGGAGACGAGGGACAAGTCTCCCAAGACGAGCCCAGCACTCCCAAAGGGCCCTGGGGTGTGGTGTGTGTGTGTGTGTGTGTGTGCATGTTTTGTGTGTTTTATGTGTGCTGTGCATGTTGTGTGCATGTTGCATCTGTGTAATATTTTGTGTTGTATATGTTGTGCGTTGCGTATGTTTTGTGTGCTGTGTATGCTGTGTGTTGTTGTGTTGTGAGTGTCGCGTACGTTGTACAGGTGTGTATATAGTCTGTGTTGTATGTATGTTGTATGTGCTGTGTATGTTCTGTGTGTTCTGTGTAAGTTGTGTATGTTTATATTGTGTGTGTTGTGTATGTTGTGTGTGTATTGTCTGTGTGTATGTTGTGTATGGTGTATGTTGCATATGTTCTGTTTAAGTTGTGTGTGTTTATGTTGTGTATGTTGTGTGTATGGCATATATTGTATGTGTTTTGTGTGTGTAGGAGTGCGTGTATAGGGGGTTGGGGGTGTTCTGCCTCCTATTCAGCTTTTAGCTCTAACCCCAGCTTCTGACTCTGACATCAGACAGCTCACATCCCCTTGAAACACCTTCACTTTCTTGATCCCAGCTGGAAATCGTGTGTTTATTTATATGTCAATCTATTCAGCATATTCCCCCCTTTTGCTCCAAGAGGACAAGAGCAGTATCCAGTCTCTTCTCCGTTGGGCACGTAGTGCCCCACACGTAATCGCAAATCCGTGAACGCATGCAAAAACTCATGAATTCTGTATATGGCTTCATAAGTAGATTCTACATGCTTTTATCCCTACTAAATGTAGTTATTTTCTAAATCGGTCATTGTTGAGGAAATAAGTTTTAATATCATTCTCAGTATCAAGTACTACTTATTCAAGACTATTCTTAGAACCTCGGAAGTGATGACTTTTACTTCCATATGTCTCTGATGTAGACAAATAAAAAAGAGACAGTTCTCGTTAAAAACATTTTTCAAATGACATGCCCAAATCGCGACATCGCAGAGCAGTAGATGAGCACATTGAGTGTTTTTCTGTGAGCGTACCTTCTGCACTTGTCTCTCACCATGTGTCTTCAGAACAAAATCAGATCCATTCTTAACAGATCCAAATTTCTCAGCCACAGGCCTAACACACATGTCTGTCTAGAAGATGCCAGATCAGCTAGGACTTCTGTGGCCAAGAATTGTTAGCGCAGACTCGACTTGTCGTACACGTACCTGGAGCGGAGGCCCCGGGTGCTACTCTACAATCCCCATGACGACGCCCATCAGCGGTGCTGCTATTGTGATCCCCATGTCTGTGCTTAAGAGAAAAATGAGTGTGGATTTCCTCAGAGATATCTTTCCTTCATCTCAATACGAGACTAAAGCAACGGGATAAGACCCGCTGGGGAAAATTGGTCTATTCAAGGGGACTGTATACATGCATGTAAAATCATTGACTTAATATGTAATCTGCCTCATGTCTCCCAAAACTATCTAACAGAAAGGACAGATATCAAGTAAGCAACTTTCTAAAAATTTTTTTTAATATTTATTTATTTTTGACAGAGAGAGGGAGACGGAGCATGAGCAGGGGAGGGGCAGAGAGAGAGGGAGACACAGAATCTGAAGCAGGCTCCAGGCTCTGAGCTGTCAGCACGGAGCCCGACGCAGGGCTCGAACACACGAAACGCAAGATCATGACCTGAGCTGCAGTTGGACGCTTACCCGACTGAGCCACCCAGGCGCCCGCCCTTCATTTTGTTAATGTAACGTATCACACTGATTAATTTGCAGATGTTGAGCTATCCTTGCATACCTGGAATAAATCCCTTTTGATCGTGGTGTATGAGTCTTTTAATGTATTACTGAATTCAATTTGCTAATATTTTGTTGAAGATTTTCGCGTCTATGTTCATCAGAGATTTTGGCTTATAAGTTTCTCTCCTTATGGTATCCTTGCCTGGTTTTGGTATCAGGATAATTGTGGCCTTACAAAATTCGTTTGGAAGAGTTCCTCCTTCTTCTGTTTTTTGGAAGAGTTTAAGAGTTGGCATTAGCTCCTCTCTGAATGGTTCATAGAATTCACCAGTGTTGCCATCTGGTCCTGGACGTTTGTTTGTGAGGAGGTTTTCGATGGCTGATTCAATCTCCTTACTGGTGATCAGTCTGTTCAGATTTTGTGTTTCTTCCTGATTCAGTGTTGGTAGGCTTGATGTTTCTAGAGATGTATCCATTTCTTCTAGGTTGTCCAATTTGTTGGCATATAATTGTTCATAGTCATCTCTTATGATCCTTTATATTTCTGTGGCATCAATTGTAACACCTCTTTTCATTTCTGATTTTATTTGAGCCTTTTTTTTCTTAGTGAGTCTAGCTAAAGGTTGGTCAATTTTATCTTTCTGAAGAACCAGCTCTTAGTTTCACTGATCTTTTTTTTTGAATAGGATTCACTGATCTTTTATATAAGTCTCTCTTTCATTTATTTCTGCTCTAATCTTTGTTATTTCCTTCCTTCTCCTAAATTTGGGCTTCATCGGTTCTTTATCCAGTTCCTTCAGGTGTAAAGTTAGGCTGTTTGTTTGAGATGTTTCTTGTTTCTTGGGGGAGGCCATTTACATTTCTATAAACCTCCCTCTTAGAACTGCTTCTTGCCCATCTCATACATTTTGGTATGTTATATTTCCATTTTCATTTGTCTCAAGGCACTTTTTATTAAAATGTTTATTTATATTTGAGACAGAGAGAGAGAGAGAGCAAGCAGGGGAGGGACAGAGAGGGGGGTACAGAGGATCCAAAGCAGGCTCTGTGCTGCAAGCAGAGAGCCTGATACGGGGCTCGAACTCACCAACCGTGACATCATGACCTGAATCAAAGTTGGATGATTAACAAACTGAGCAACCCAGGTGCCTCTCAAGGTATTTTTAATTTCACTTTTGATTTTTTGCATTGTTCCACTGGTTATTCAGTAGCATGTTGTTTAATCTCCACCTATTTGTGAATTTTCCAGTTTTCTTCATGTAATTAATTTCTAGTTTCATACCATTGAGATTAGAAAAGATGCTTGATAGGATTTCAATCCTCTTAAATTTATTACGACTTGTTTTATTGCCTAATATATGATCTATGCTGAAGAATAGTCTATGTGCACTTGAAAATAATGTGTGGTCTGCTGCTTTGAGATGGAATGTTTTTTATGTATCTGTTAAGTCCATCTGTTTAATGTTTCATTTAAGGCCAATGTTTCCCTATTGATTTTCTGCCTGAATGAGCTATCAATTGATGAAGTGGGTTCTTAAAATCTGTTATTATTGCATTGGTGTCTATTTCTTCTTTTAAGTCTGTTAATATTTGCTTTATATATTTAGGTTCTTCTGTGTTGGGTACATAGATATTTACAAATGTTATATCTTCTTATTAAATTGACCCCTTTCTCATTTTTTAACACCCTTATTTGTCTCTTATTAGTCTTGGGTTTAAAGTACATTTCGTCTAATAGAAGTATTAGAGTCAGCTTCTCTGGCTTTCTTTCCTTTTTAATTTTTTAAAAATGTTTTATTTATTTTTGAGACAGAGAAAGACAGAGCATGAGCAGGGGAGGGGCAGAGAGAGAGGGAGACACAGAATCCAAAGTAGGCTCCGGGCTCTGCGCAGTCAGCACAGAGCCCGAAGCAGGGCTCGAACTCACAAACCGCGAGATCGTGACCTGAGCTGAAGTCGGACGCTTAACCCACCGAGCCACCCAGGCGCCCCTACTCTGGCTTTCTTTTGATTTCCACTTGCATGCGATATCTTTTTTCATCTCTTTGCTTTCCAGTATGTGTATTTCCTTACATTTAAAGTGAGTCTCTTGTAGGCAGCATATAGATGGATCTTGTTTTTTCTACATTCAGCCACTCTATCTTCTGGTTAGAGAATTGAGTCCATTTAAAGTAATTATTGATAGGTACATACTTTTATTGACATTTTATTAATTTTTTTCTGGGTGTTTTTGTAGTTCCTCTCTGTTTCTTTCTTCTTTTCTTACTTTCTTCCTTTGGAGTTTTGTGACTCTCTTTAGGGGTATGGTTATTCTCCTTTCACTTTATCTTTTGTGTGTTGACTACAGGTTTTTGCTTTGTCATCACCATGAGACTTACATATAAGAACTAATACCTATAACAGTTTATCTTCAGTTGATAATGAGCTAACTTTACTCCCACTGTGTGTAATTCAACATTATGATGCTCCCTGCCATGTTTTATGTTTTTGATGTCACATTTCACATTTTTTAAAATTTTGTGTATTCATTGCTAGTTAATATGATCATAGGTTTTTTTTTTTACCACTTCTGTTTTTTTAACCCTCTTATTAGCTTTATAAGTGATCAATCCATTACTTTTACTATACATTTATCTTTCCTGTGAGATTTATTATTGTATTTGTGCTCTTTTTTTATTTTATTTTTTTAACGTTTATTTATTTTTGAGACAGAGAGAGACAGAGCATGAATGGGGGAGGGTCAGAGAGAGAGAGAGAGGGAGACACAGAATCTGAAACAGGCTCCAGGTTCTGAGCTGTCAGCACAGAGCCCGACACGGGGCTTGAACTCACGAACTGCTAGATCATGACCTGAGCCAAAGTCGGACACTTAACCGACTGAGCCACCCAGGTGCCCCTGTATTTGCGCTCTTGATGCTAATTAGTGCCCTTTCTTTCCAGCTTAAAGAAATTCTTTTAACATTTCTTCTAAAGCTGGATTAGTGGTGATGAACTCATCCAGCTTCTGCTTGTCTGGAAAACTCTGTGCCTCTCCTTTACTTCTGAATGATCATCTTGCCGAGTTTAAAGTGTTTTTCTCTTTCAGTACTTTCAATACATCATGCCACTCCCTGGCCTGAACAATTTCTTTCGAAAAGTCTGATAATAGTCTTGTGAGGCTTCCCTGGTACATAACAAGTTGTTTTTTTTCTTGCTACTTTTTTACCTCCTTGTCTTTAACTTTTGAAATTTTAATTATAATGTGGCTTGATGTGAGTCTCCTTGGGCTCCACTTCTTAGGACCTCTTTGGGCTTCCTGGGTCTGGAGGCTTGTTTCTTTCCCCAGATTAGGGAAGTTTTCAGCCATTCTTTCTTTTTTTTAAAGTGTTTATTTCTTTTTGAGAGAGACAGAGTGTGAGTGGGGGAGAGACAGAGAGAGAGAGAGAGAGAGAGAGAGAGAGAGACAGAATATGAAGCAGGCTCCAGGCTCCAACCTGTCAGCACAGAGCCCTATATGGGGCTCAAACTCATGGACTGGAGATCATAACCCGAGCCAAAGATGGATACGCAACCAACTGAGCCACCCAGGTGCCCCCACCATTATTTCTTCATATAAGTCTTCTCTCTCATTCTCTCTTCTCCTTCTGGGACACTTATAATGTGATGTTAGTCCATTTGATTTTTTCCTATGAATCTCCTAAGCTACTTCAACTTTTTAAAATATTCTTTTGTTGTTGTTGTTGTTATTATTGTTGTTCTGATTGGGTGGGTTCCACCACCTTGTCTTCAGGTTGGCTGATTTTTTCTTTTGCTTCATCTAGTCTCCTATTGTATTTTTCAGCTCGGTTATTGTATTATTCAGTCTGTGACTTCTATTTGGCACTTTCTTATATGTTCCATCTTATTATGGAAGCTAACATCATTCTCAACAGTGAAAAGGTGAAAGCTTTCTGTCTTAAGATCAGGAATAAGACAAGGATGCCCACTCTCACCACTTTTATTCAACACAGTGTTGGAGGTCTTAGCCAGAGCAGTTATGTAAGAAAAGGAAATTAAGTGCATCCAAATTGGAAAAGAAGGGGTGAAACTGTCACTGTAGATACAGATGACATATGTACATAACATGATATTATGTGTAGAAAACCCTAAAGACTCCATCAAAAACTGTTGGAACTAAGAAATTAATTCAGTAATGTAAAACAAAAAAATCAGTACACAAAAATTTATAGTATTTCTCTACGTTATTAATGAGCTATCATAAAGAGAAATTAAGAAAACAATCCCATTTACAATTACATCATAAAAAATAAAATAGCTAGAAATTTTAACCAATGAGGTGAAAGATCTGCATATTGAACACTATAAGACATTAATGAAAGAAATTGAAGAACACACAAATAATGGAAAGATATTTCATGCTCATGAATTGGAAGAATTAATATTGTTAAAATATCCATACCCAAAACAATCTAAAGATTCAATGCAATTCCTATCAAAATTCCAATGACATTTTTCACAGAAATAGAACAAACAATCTTAAAATTTCTATCTAGCATAAAAGATACTGAATAGCCAAAGGAATCTTGAGATAAAAGAACAAAGCTGGGGGCATCTTTCTCCCCGATTGGAAACTATATTACAAAGCCATAGTAATTAAAACAATATGGTACTGGCACAAAAACAGACACATAGGTCAATGGAATGGAATAGAGAGCCTAGAAATAAACCTACACTTATACGGTCAAATTAATCAGAGGCAAAGGAGGCAAATATACACAATGGGGAAAAGACAGTCTTCTCAATAAACAGCATTGGGAAAACTGGACAGAAACATGCAAAAGAATGACACTGGACCATTTTCTTACACTATACACAATATTCAACTCAAAATTATGAAAGAGTTGAATGTAAGACCTGAAACCATAAAACTCCTAGAAGAAAACATGGGTAGTGGCCTCCTTGACATGGATCCTGACAATGATTTTTTTAAATCTGACACCAAAAGCAAAAGCAACAAAAGTAAAAATTAACAAGTGGGACATCAAACTGAAAAGCGTCTGAATGGCAAAGAATATCATCAACAGAATGAAAAGACAACCTACTGAATAGGAGAAAATATTTGCAAATCATATATAAGCAGCTACTATCCAAAATATATAAAGAACTCATACAAGTAAATAGCAAAAATGCAAACAATCTGATTTTAAAATGAGCAAAAGACATGAAGAGACGTTTTTCTGAAGAAGACATCCAGGTGGCCAACAGACACATGATAAGATGCTCAGCCTCACTCATTATCAGGGAAATGCAAATCAAAATCACAACGAGATATCACCTCACACCTGACAGAATGGCTGAAATAAAAAACACAAGAAACAACAAGTGTTGGTAAGGATATAGTGCATTAATGGTGGGAAGGTAAATGGTACAGCCACTGTGGAAAACAGTGTGGAAGTTTCTCAAAAAATTTAAAATAGAACTATCACATGATCCAGCAATTCCACTTCTGAGTATTTACTTAAAGGAAACAAAAACACTAACTCAAAAAGATATATGCACCTCCACGTTCATTGCAGAATTATTTAGAATAGCCATGATATGGAAAAAACCTAAGTGTCCACTAATGGGTGACTGGGTAAAGAAATTGTCACACACACACACACACACACACACACACACACAGGAATATTATTCAGCCATAAAAAAGAAAGAAATGTTGCCATTTGCAACAACATGGATGGAACTTGAGAGCATTATACTAAGTGAAATAAGTCAGACAGAGAAAGACAAATATAATGTGATCTCAATTATATGTGGAATCTAAAAAACAAAACAAAACAACAACAACAACAAACTGAGCTCATAGATACCAAGAACAGATTGGCAATTGCCAGAGGTAGGGAATGGGGGTGGGGGGAGAAATGTGTGAACTCCTTTTGGGTTTCAGTATTTTAGTTTAAATAAATTAAATTTTAAAAAGTCATGTGACTGACATTCTGAAATAGGATAGTCAAAATGCGTTCACTAAAAACTGAATAAATTCACACTTGTTTTCTAGATCAGATTTTGTGTAGATCCAAGAGTTGTACTCTAAAAGAAGAGCTGCAGCCTTAGTGCATCCGTACGGGATCCCATTACGCATTTAGTTCCACAAGCATTGGCTGAGCATCTGGGACTGTCCTCGATGTCTAGAATATGTCAGTGCAGGCATAAATTCCCTGTCATTCATACAACATTCCTTTTGGCTGGGAAGGGAGGATAAACAACAGCTGTAAACTTAACAAACAAAAAATACGTTTGAGGTTTGTTAGAAGGTAGTATTAGGAGAACATTTTTTTAAAAGTGGGTCAGAAAGGAGATTAGGAATGGAGAGACAGATGTAAGTTATAAATACTTAAAGGGGGTTAGGATAGGCTTCAAGGTGATGGTTGAACAGCAGCTGGAATAAGTTGAGCCTGTGGATATCCAAGAAAAGAATGGTCCGGGCAGAAGGAACAGCCAGTACAAAAGCCCTAAATTGGAGGTGAGGACATTGTGGGGTGAAGGACAGTGGGGGAGGGGTGTTAGAATCAGTGGTGTAGGTCCTGGTGGAGTCAGAGGGTTTCTGGAATTTTTGAGGGACTAGAAGAGAAACGTGGAAAGACAGGAAGTAGTGGTCAGAGCATAGGGTGAATGACCCTGGCCTCTACATGTGAAGAAATGTCAGCCTTTGGTCAGGGAGCAACCACATTCTGTCCACTCCTCTGCTCTAACAGTGGAAATTCACTATGCAGGCTTGTGTTTAGTGCTCAATTATGTTGCTGGCTGCCTAGACTGGAGCCCATAGGGATGACCTACTGTTTCACTACTTCCCTTTGGGCAGAAAGCAGCAAGGATCTGCATCTGGAGGGATGGGGCCCTGCCTGTGAGCAGCCCTAAGGACTGTTCACCTTGGAACCCACCTCACCTTGGCAAAGACATGCAGCTTGTCCCACAAAAACAATTGCATGCGGTAAGCCATACTTGTCCCTAGAGGCTTGATAAATTTTAGGATGGCTTCTTGTTGAACAAAACAAAACACTGCCTCAATGTGGACATAAAAAAAGCAAAACTAATATCTATTATCAGGGAAACTTATAAATAAATGCATGACTTTCTGGAGTGCATTTCATTTGTCCTCCCAAATTCCGATCCAGTGCATTCTGTGGATCCAGTGTGTTTCAACCCCCTCTTGTTTTTATGCAAGTCACATCTCCCTAAAAGTGTTCCATGCCAGAAAGACTTTCTCACAATTATTTCATGTTGTCACAATAAACCATCCTTTAAAAGACAGTTTAATCATGACATCGTTTAATGACATGACATAGCTTTGACCTTAGCTATTCACTGGAGCTAATGAAACAAGGTCACCCTGTTGGATCTGGGGACCCTCACAATCCAGTCTGTGTCATTAATAGCACACCACTCAGCATGTGCCCAGGTGTCGGGTTTACAATTTCTGATGTCCTTTAAATTGCTCTATCTGGGGGCTCCTGGGTGGCTCAGTCGGTTAAGCGGCCGACTTCGGCTCAGGTCATGATCTCGTGGTCCGTGAGTTCGAGCCCCGCGTCGGGCTCTGTGCTGACAGCTCAGAGCCTGGAGCCTGTTTCAGATTCTGTGTCTCCCTCTCTCTGACCCTCCCTCGTTCATGCTCTGTCTGTCTCTGTCTCAAAAATAAATAAACGTTAAAAAAATTTTTTTTAAATAATAAAAAAATAAGTTGCTCTATCTGGCTGATGATACGTCACTCCTGCTTGAGAGACATTTGTCTTCACGTGATCAGGTGGAGAAATGGAGCCAGGGAAGATCTAAATTTCGAGGAAATTTTTAAAACCAGATGCTACAGATTTGGGGACAAGCTTTATTCTTATTTTAAATTCTTTGCATTATGGACTTTCACTACTGAAGAATCGGCAGAGTATTGTAACAGTTGTTTCAGAAGAAATTGCTGAATTTCCTGACTGAGCCTCTAATTTAGTTACTGAAATTCTAATATCAAGAGTCTTGATAGAATATCAATTGTTAAATGGTCCCTTTCACCTTTTGGCGTTTGATCCAGGAAAACAGAAAATGTAAGATTATGGGTTGGCACATCAGCTCCCGGGTTGACATTCTGTCAGACTTGCCTTGGAAAGATTCTGGCAAGAAAGGAAGTGAAATGTTTTTATCTTTTTGATAGTCCCACCTGGTGGCATTTTTTTTTAACCTTAGAAGAGGATGTCCAGACTTGAGGATTCTGAGTGAATTCTGACCTTCAAATTTGTTGATCAGATCAGCCCAACACAAAGTTGGGACTCTTGCATCATCCACAGAATTGCTAAAGCATAGAAGGTAATCCTTCTGGCTTATCTGGGCTAAAATACCATCCATCAGGAAAAAAAAACACTTTCTACATAGAAAGCAACTCAAAGCTACACACTAAGTTGGTTAGCAAAAAAAGTTTTTAAACTGAGAGAAGTTATATATGAAAACCAGTCATCTGTGCCTTAATTTTCTATTATTTTCAATGAAAGAAAAGGAAAGATTACTTAGTATGTTAAGAACTCTATTAATTTTTTCCGCACAATTAGTTCAGAGAGAATTGGTGTTTCATGGATGAGTAGATATGAAATTGTAGAGCATTAGGAATGGAAGAAATGACAAAATCTTCTAGCAGAGCCTTCTTCTCCAGAGGAGGGACTGAAGCCCAGTGAGGCTAGTTCTCACATCCAAGATCACTCATCTGTGGACCCATCCATACTTCCACTCTCGGGCCCAGCCCGGAATCCATCCAAAGAGGATCAGCCTTTGTGAAGAGGCCTCACCCTGCCTCCATGCTCAAATTTGCTTACAAGCTAAGCTCTCTGCAGATCAGAGACTCCTCACCAGGCCCACTGCCTTCCCCTCTCATAGGTCCTACCAGCATAATGTGCTATTAACAACTTACTCCTGGTTAACGGGCCCAGTGGGGTTGTCATCCAGTTCTTCTGAGGCTCCCATCAAAGCTGTCTCCAAACTGCCATTTGCTGAGAAAAAAATATTAAACAGACATGAGCAGACCTTCAGCAACTGAAGGCCTTCTTTCTAAAGAGTCACTCTGGGCTTCCCATCCCCAAAATTGCCAGGAGAACTCAACGGAAGCGATTACATCTGCTCCCGTCGGACAGTGTGATCCCTCCCTCCACATTTCACCAGTCCTGTACGTTGTGAGGCAGAAACATCTCTATTTTCTAGAAATCTGAAATCTCACTTTGAACCGAACAGTTGCAAATACTCCAAAATTCTTGACATTGTCCTGAAGCGATTGGTGTCAGGGTATTTCATTTCACGACTCTTGACATCTGCCTCTCCAATTAGTTTTCACTTCTGTTCTGGCTTCTTCATTGAGTGCAGGTGCTTGGCTGACGGGCGCTGTCTAACTTTACACTTGACAGAGCACCCATATTAGGAGGAAGACCTTTTTTGGTCCCCACACCTCGGTCCCTCACATCTAGAGTGAATTCTTACCAAAGCGTCTATTCCTAAGGATGCACAGCTTGTCTTGAGGCTCACATTTTAGAGCCGTCTTAAAAACAAGTATTTGTTGCCAGACTCTTATGGGCTGGTTAGACATAGCCGTAGACATAACACCTTTATGAAGCTAGAGATAGAACCCGTTTCCCGTGCCCTGCCCACCCCACTTTGTCATCTTACCTTGGTCCTAAGTAATACAAAAAGAAGTGGAGATTTGGCAATTATCCAACTGGGTTGATTAATACAGACAGGTTACCTGAATAATTTAGACTGCAAAGTGGATTCCTTTAGACACTAAGTCACTCCACCTTGCTAGTAGTATACATTTATCAAATTAAATGGAAAAATGCCAAGACTCCATCTGATGTCGTACTCAGAAGTTACAGCCCAAGACACAGACCGGATCCTGGGTCGCTTGAGGTCTGAGGCAAGGATTGGATGAGAACTTCAGTTCGTGATCCCTGCTTAAAATTAGGGCCTTGTTTTCTTTTTCCCAGAGGTTTTCAAACTGAGTCTTAGCTGTGAAATCCTTTATCCAAATAAAATTTTAGAGCGACGCGTAAGAGGTAAACAGAGCTGCCCTGACTGGCCACACGCGAAACGCTCTCTGCCACCCTGATGGCATTTGGACGTGCACTGATTTATAGAGTATTTCTCATTGACCAAATCCAGTTCTGCGGTTTGTGTGGTCAGGGGAAAAAGAAAGAAAGTAGGTGGCACACTCAAATCGGGAGCCGTAAAGGAGTACGCAGGAATTCAGGGCCACAGCAAGGGAACTGCCAACATTCCCAGGCCAGGAGGGAGAAGGGAAGGGAATGGTTATCAGAACATGGAGGGAGGGAGAATGGTATAGAGTAGGCTACTTCAAGAGGGCCAGTGACTCTCTACTGAGGTGGGTAGAGGAACCAGGGAATAAATACTCTGATCCCTTTCCTCCTACTCCCACGCCTCCAGTCTCCTGCTGGTGAAACCCAACCCGACTCCAGAGGACAAGGAAGTCTGCGGAGTCAGTCCAAACAGATCGGTCTGATGGAGAAGAGACAGGGTAACTGTGGAGATGGAACCACGGGAACAAGCGTAAGTTTTCCAGACACTTGCTTTCACCACATCTGGCTCTTCCTTCCCACCCCTTGAGAGCCTCATGAATATACGTGGCCTCTCAGTACTGAATTATTCCAGGGGCGTCATAACAGATTTCCCCCACTTCCACTGTGAAATTCATTATCCTAAAACACAGCCAAGGTCAAGGTTGGAAACCCCCCGTCAGTGTTCCAATTCATCTCACTCATGGTGCTAGAACATCCCGACAAGCGATTGTAAAGCCAATCCATGTTCTGTACCTCTTTTCTCCTGGCGGAAACCTCTTTCACCTTCGTGGAACTCGAGAGTCTGACAAGTCTCCTCACGTTGCCCTACAGTCTTCTTTCCAGAAACTTCCACACTTTGCTTGTAGTTATAGGAACGCAGAGAAAGGTCAATCCTCTATCCCACACAAGAACCATTTTGTCCTATGATTTAGCACCCAGATACCCAGTGTCCACCTACCCGGATGCTTCCTACCTGCCCAGCTGATGATGGGTAAGCCCCAGTTGCTCTGCAGTAGCCTTGAGTGTTGGAACCAGGCTGGCTGCCTGCTTAGAGCTTTGATTTGATGTCAAGACTTGTTATCCTGCATGTTATTCTGAATTCCAGGGAATCTTTTTTTTCCTTCAAATTTTCAAATCAAATAGTAGAGTCTCAGAAAGATTAAGGGTGTATTAGTTTTCTAAGGCTGCTATAAACCAAGCACCACAGACTGGATGGCGTCAACAGCAGAAATTTATTTTCTCACGGTCCTGAAGGCTAGTAATCCCAGCGCAAGTTCAAGTCCAAGATCAAGGTGCCATCAGGCTAGACTGAGGCCTCTCTCCTTGGCTTGCAGATGGCCACCTTCTCACTGTGACTTCACGTGGCTTTTTCTCTCTGTAGGTGCATGTTTGTGCCCAAATTTCCCATTCTTGTAAGAACACCAGTCATATTGGGTTTGGGCCCACACTGAAGACCTGATTTTAACTTAATTATCTCTTTAAAGATCTTGTCTCCTGGGGCACCTGGGTGGCTCAGTCGGTTGAGCGCCCGACTTTGGCTCGGGTCATGATCTCATGGTTCATGAGTTCAAGCCCCACATCGGGCTCTGTGCTGACAGCTCAGAGCCTGGAGCCTGCTTGGGATTCTGTGTCTCCCTCTGTCTCTGCCCCTCCCCTGCTTGCACTCTGTCTCTCTCTCAAAAATAAAATAAAACATTCAAAAAAAAAAAAAGATCTTGTCTCCAGATATGTCACATTCTGAGAGGGATTAGGACTTCAGCATACGAATTGGGGGGGTGGAGAGGGACACAATTCAGCCCATAGCAGAGGGTCACCCAGTCAAACCTTTGTTCTGGTCCTTTAGAGAAATATCCTCCAATGTATCAGTCGTCGCCGTGCCACCAGGGACCTGCATGAGTACTTATAAGGATGGGACTCACTGCTTCACAAGACAGCCCATCCCTTGGTTGGGCGACCTTGTTAGAGTTTTTGCACATGTTGAACTAAAAACAATCATCCTTTCAATTTCTCCTTTGCCCTTCTTGTCTCGGGAGTAGCAAGGAGCCAGAGGGTTTGCGCCCTCCGGCACGTGTGAACTCTCCATGTATAGACAGACCCAACTTCACTGTTGACCCACAGCAGGCAAAAGGAGATGCCTTGATTGGACCCCAGCTAAAGCGTTCCATTCTGACAATCTCCTTCCCAGTTCAGACCTGCTGATGGTGAAAAGGCTGGAGAGGTCTTTCCTCGTGAGAAAGTAGAGAGCCAAGCGACTAGGTGGGGATCCTCTTCTCTCCACTGTATTTTCCCAGGGGTGGCCGCAGTGGGAAAGGGCTCCCCTCCCTCCCACACATCCACCAAGGAACTATCCATTCCTCAGTCCCACGCAGGAATTCAGAATCTACATGCTCCTGTGTGTTTGCCAACATTTTCATAGTTTTTTAATGTTGACATGGGATGAATCAATCCCATAAACTTGGTTTCTGAACAGACAGGCCTTTGTTCTTCAGAATGGAATACTTGCAGCAAGCGAAACTGTCCAGGCAGGCCAAGGGCAGGGCAGCGGCCGGCAAATCACCCACTGCTCTTGGCGGTGATCATCAGCCACAGGGGGAGCCTCTGACCCGTGGTGCAAGGCCAAGGCCAGTGTGCATGAGGGAAATCTGCTTTCTTCTGTCCTTAATCAACCTATGTGTCAGTATTTTCCCCACTCACATTAAGTCTCAATATCATGGCAGCTTAAACGTTGTAAAGACATGGTCCTAACCATGACTGTCCTGATCAAAATTCTCCAGTGGCTCACCTAACAAATATAGGCAAAACTTCTAGAAATGCCTTTAACACTGTGCTGTTTATATGCAATTTGCCATTGGCCTCTCTGTCCCCACCATCTCACACCAGCTCCTTGATTCGGGAGGCTGACCTAGTGGCTTCTGATTGGGTTTGGACAATGGGAAGAGATGGAAAGATGAGAAGAGAGAGGTGGTGGCTTTCTTCCCCAGTCCCTGCCTGCTTAGGGCCACCCCAAGAGTCCAGCCCCTTGCTGACTTATCGCTCCTCCAGGGTCTGGCTCTCACTGGGCTCCTTCTTTCCCCAGATCCAGGAGATCTGTTGATCCCTCCTGTGTCTCGCTGAACCCCTTACCACTGCCCGCAGCCTATTTGCCTGGCTGACTTGGATTCTCTTTCCTGCCAACACCATGTGTCTTCTGGAAGAGATCCTGATCGATTTCCCCATTCTCCCTGATCTTCCTAACTCATACCATGAGCTTCAGTAAAACCCTTCTACCCGCTACGCCAAAACTCGAAGGATGTCAACTCTGTGCATCAGAATTACTTGCAAAAAATGTTTTTTAAAATATCTACTCTCAGAGATTCTGATTCCGTTGACCCGGGTGAGGTAGAACGGCATGGCCGTGCACCAGGAAGAGTGGAGGTAGACAGGGAGCATCTGCCTAGACAGGAGCAGAACTGGGTCCACAACATGGCTTGGTAGAGTGTTCTGGCAATTTTAACATGCAGCCAGGACTGAGAGCCCCTGGGCCAAATATCACTTTCCCTGCCACTTTGCCTTAGCAAGTGACTCCCCTTCTCTATGGAAGACACCCCATCTGGCTCTTCTCATCACATCGTGAAATCCCACCTTTTATTCCCATCCCAAATGGGCTATTCCTTTTTTTCCCCTTCTTTTTGAGTTTTTATTTAAATTCTAGTCAGTTAACACACAGTGCAATAATGTTTATTTGTTTTTGAGACAGAGAGAGACACAGCATGAACGGGGGAGGGTCAGAGACAGGGAGACACAGAATCCAAAGCAGGCTCCAGGCTCTGAGCTGTCAGCACAGAGCCCGACGCGGGGCTCGAACTCACAGACTGCGAGATCATGATCTGAGGTGAAGTCAGTCGCTCAATGACTGAGCCACCTAGGCGCCCTGCACCGTGCACCATTGATTTCAGGAGTACAATTTGGTGATTCATCACCTACATCCCCACCCAGTGCTCATCACGGGTGTCAACTGGCCCTTTCCATGAAGGCTTTCCCCACCTCCATCCCCACCAGGGCTCACGTCTCAGTCCTTGGCACGCTCGTGGTATTTATTTCTCCCTCATGACATTCCTCCTCTTGGGCCTTGAATGACAGTTGTTCGGCCAGGTGGCCCGGTCACACAGCGACCCTATGTGTTCGGGAAAGACCTCACAGTCCAAACTGAGATCATCTGACTTTCCCCTCAGCGAGGGAGCAAGGCCCAGGCAATACTGGGTCTGGGGTCTCTGGTGTCGCAGCCTGGTGTCCTATTATCACACTTCCGAATTTAAAAGGCTACAATTGATTCCAGTTCAAATTCTCAGCCTCCTCTCCGTCCACCTTCTGAGGTATGTAACTCTACCTCGCTTGAAAATGTTCCGTGGAAAATCAATGCTATAATCACACTGTAGCACAGAAGTGCTTTGTTTGGATATTACATCTGAGTATTAATTAATTGTTACAAATCGCAATCAATAGATACAAATGCTGTGTTCAAAACAGTCCGATATTTTCTACAAAAACCCTAATTTACTTGGATTTCAGGCTCTAATGCTAATACCCAGAATAAGCACTTTAAAAATAAACTGTTTCTTTGCCCCTTGGAAGATGAATGTGGCAATTTCCCACACGGGCTTGGGCTAGAGTCTTAACTCAGGTTAAGGGTGAACAAGCAGCCTCGTCACCTTTTCTTCACTTTCCTTCTTTCCCCAAACACATCATATCCTTTTAACCTTGCTTTCAAGTCTTGTGTGCTAGCAGCCTCTCGTACCATAATTGCAATTAACTGCTAACTGTGGGTGTGAATGAAAGTCACCCACTCCTCCAAGATGTTCTCCACGCTTTGCTTACTCGTATATAAGCATCCCTACTTCACTGAATCTAAGACCCCCTTGGGGGAGCGGGGGGGGGGGAGACACAACACTATTCTCTATACCACCAAGGAAGAGAACATCTGTGATAAATAAACTGGCAAGCCATCAATTGTAAGATGCCATTGATTGTGTCCCATATCCCAATGAGAGAGGTGTTGATATATGAAAAGCTGTGTACCTTAGAATCTGTGAAATAGGATGTTCCTTGACATCATCGCTTCCTTCCTGTGAGCTGCCCATCGACTCCATTTCCGCCACCTTTGATTGTCCAGAGTGGTTCACGATACCAGGTCGATGATCCTTAACTGTAGCTATATCATGTTCTTCCTCCTCTTAAAACTATCGTACCTTATTAGGTTCCTTTGCATCCAAAGAGGCAGTTCCATTCTTCAAGAGGGGAGATTTTATTGGCACAAGAAGCTTTTCTCATGTACAGTTATAGCACAGTAAAGAACTAGAAGACAGTGCCTTTCAAAGAGTCAGGTTCATTGATATCCTCTATCAGTCCTTCTGCGAGCCTTTTCTGAAACCATCAATTACTTCAACGACAGGAGCTAAAGTTATTTACTGTGCCAGGAAAGTTCATTACGTTATGCCATTTTGAAATGCCACATTGTTTCTCAGTCAAAAAAGAGTAATAAATGATATTGTATATATTCTCGTGTTACCCACAAGTTGAAATCATTTTTTAGGTTCAACTGTTTTCGTCTAAACTTTTTTACTGTGCAGAATATAATAGAAAATCTATTTTTTCTACGCCTGCAATTTTTTTCTTTTAAGATTTTCCATCAGTTCTAAAATACTCAGAGACATTAAAACAAAAGTACTGAGGACACAGGAATGTGTTTGCTATGATCTTACATAGAGGGGCCACCCCTATATAAATAGAACTCAAGGCCTATTCTAAGCAACATGATGCAAAAGCTTCTGGAAGAGCTTCAGGGCTGAGACCATCATTTGGCACCAAATTTAGATCTTCCTTTCCTAACTTAGGTCATGTTCTCTTTTGATGTTTAAAATAAACTGTTTAATTTGGTCTCTACAATCCTAATTTCTGGTAAAGGAGAAGTCTGAGAACTTGGAAATAAAGTCTTTGTGTGTGTGTGTGTGTGTGTGTGTGTGTGTGTGTCATATTGTGTGTACAGTGATAGTGTGCACACACTACCAGAGATAGTGTGCACAGTGGCTAAGAGTCAAAACATGTGTCTTCCATTCTGAGGTTTTCAACTTACTAGCTGTGCGCCATTGAGCACGTTACCTCCAGAGCCTTATTTTCCTGATCTTTGCAATCGCAACAGTAACAGCCATTTCAGAGGGTTGCCAAGAGCATTAAACGGGATAGGTGACTAGTAACAGCTATCAACATTTTAAATGCACCTGCTCTTTGACCCAGTAAACTCTGTTTGTAGGAATTTATATTACAGATATAGCAGCACTGTTGTACAAAAATGTGTGTGGATACTCACCCACCAATATGGAAATACATAATGTACTTATGTATGTTATAAAAAGCACCAGAAAAAAAATAAAGGCCAATATAATGTGGTGCAAATGATAGCATGTCTTAATATAGGAGAGCTCTTAAAACTTAATCAAGAAAAGAATACCAGGAGCGCCTGGGTGGCTCAGTCGGTTAAGCATCAAACTTTGGCTCAGGTCATGATCTGGTGGTTTGTGAGTTCAAGCCCTGTGTCGTGTTCCGTGCTGAAAGCTCAGAGCCTGAAGCCTGCTTTCAATTCTGTGTCTCCCTCTTTCTCTGCCCCTCCCCGCTGGTGCTCTGTCTCTCTCTCTCTCTCTCTCTCTCTCTCTTTCTCTCTCTCTCAAAAAGCTCAGGTCATGATCTCGAGGTTTGTGAGTTCGTGCCCCCTGTCAGGCTCTGTGCTGACAGTTTGGAGCCTGGAACCTGCTTCAGATTCTGTGTCTCCCTCTGCTCCTCCCCTGCTCATGCTCTGTCTCTCTCTGTCTCTCAATAATAAATAAACGTTAAAAAATTAAAAAGAAAAAAGAAAAAGAAAAGAACACCCTATTATAAGAATGGGTGAAGAATAGAAGTATTCGTTTAGTTAAAGAAGTAATTTAGAGATCTACTAAACATGTGAGGATATGTTAACATTTCTTGGAAATAAAACAGGCAATGTAAAATAAAATTAGTAATTACTATGTGTCCATCATGAAACCGGCAAGATTCTTACAGATAATAATAGCATTAGGCAAGTGGAAATAGATTTCCCTGCTCTGGTGATGGGCGTGTAAATTGCACAAACTTTCTGGAGCAAATTTTAACAATATGTATCAAACACCTTAACTTTTGCCTTCCCTCTGACAAAACAGTTTCTCTTCTAGAAATATACCCTGAGGAAATAAATACAGATGGACTCAGAGATGGGAGGACCCTGAAACACTGTTGAAAATAGGAGGGGGAAAGGAAACAATTTAAATTTGCAACAATAAGAAATCAGTTCAATAAGTTATATAGAAACACTATTCTGCCACCTGAAAAAATCATGCTACAGAAAGTATTTGTTGGCAGGAAAGTGTCACAATTTGTTAATTAACCAAAAAAAAAAAAAAAAAAAGGCAATTCAAAACAAAAAAACAAAATAGAGGCAAAAAAAAAAAAGCAGAAACAGACCCATAAATACAGAAAATGAAGCCGGTGGGGCTAACAGTGGGGGTGCAGTGGGGGGATGGGCAAAATAAGCGAAGGGGAGCGGGAGGCACGGACTTCCAGTTATGGAATGAACAAATCACAGGGATGAAAGGTACAGCAGGGGGGGTATAGTCAATGGTACTGTAATCGTGTTGTACAATGACAGATGATAGTTACACTTGTGGCGAGCACAGCATAACATACAGAGAAATTGAATCTGTATGCAGTACACCTGAGACTGACATAACATTGTGTCAACCAAACTTCCGTAAAAAAATAAAAGAAAGAAAGAGAAAAGAAAGCATGGCAGTTTACAAACCTCTAATTGTGGCATGGCCCTCAGCCTTAGGGCTTTCCCCCGGCTGTCTACTTCTTCTCTCCCATTCATCCTCCTTGTCCTTGAGATAAACTTTGAGTCCATTCCTGAGAAATCCAGGGGAAAAAATCCAGAAAATTTCCCCAAGTTCACATGCTTACTTCACTCCATGTGTCTTCTTTGAGGCACATTTCCTAATAGTCCTTAAATATTTTATTAGCTCATTGTGGTCTGTGTCTCCCACTGGAACATAAAGTCTAGAAGAACAGGCAGAGAGGCTGGGTCTGGTTTGTTCTACACCTAGAATGGTGTAAGCATACAGAAGGTGAACTTTAACATGATTCGTTCTGGGGAGAAAAATATCTTGCTGTTTGTGTACTTATGATACTGCTTTGAGGGGCGCCTGGGCGGCTCAGTCGGTTAAGCATCCAACTTCAGCTGGGGTCATGATCTCACTGTCCGTGAGTTCGAGCCCCACATCAGGCTCTGTGCTAATAGCTCAGAGCCTGGAGCCTGCTTCAGATTCTCTGTCTCCCTCTCTCTCTGCCCCTCCCCTGCTCATGCTCTCTCTCTGTCTCAAAAAATAAAAACATTACAAAAGTTTTAAAAAAAGATACTGTTTTGAAATATTAATTTTTGTGCTTTTCTTTCTCAGAGTTATTTTTTTTAGTGAAGTGTAGCTGACATGTAAGATTATATTAGTTTCAGGTGTACAACACATTCATTTGTTATTTGAATGCATTGTGAAATAATCACGACAGTTAGTCTAGTTACCATTTATCACCATACAAGGTTGAAGATCTTTGTCTTTGATGAGAACTGTTAAGATTTACTCTCTTAGCAACTCGCAAATATGCAATACAATATTATTGACTATAGCCACCATGCTGTACATGACTTTCTGTGACTTACTTATTTTACAAATGGAAGTTTGTGCTTCTTGATTCTCTTCACGCATTTAACCTACGTCTCCCGCTGCTGTGCTCTGTATCTATGAGTTTGGCTTTATACTGGTTTATTCATTTTGTTTTTAAGATTTCCCATATAAGCGAAGTAATACTGTACTTTTCTTTCTCTGTCTGACTTATCTCAGTTAGCATAATATCTTCAATATCCCTCCATGCTGTTGCAAATGGAAAGACTTTATTCTTTTTATGGCTGAGTGATAGATATGTTTCTTATCTTAATATATGTTATACCACATCTTCTTTATCCATTCATTCACCAGTGGATACTTAAGTTGCTTCCATATCTTGACTAATGTGAATAATGCTGCAATGAATATGCATGGAGGTGCATATATCTTTCTGAATTAGTGGCTTTGGTTTTTCTGGATAAATACCTAGAAGTGGAATTGCTGGGTCATATGGTATTTCTATTTTTAATTTTTTTGAGGAATTTCCATACTGTTTTCCATAGTGGCTGCACCAATTTACATTCTCACCGACAGTGCATAAAGGTTCATTTTTCTCCACATCCTCTCCAACACTTGTTAGGCCCAACGTTTTGATAATAGCACTCTGGTAGTTGTGAGGTTATATCTCACTGTGGCTTTGATTTGCATTTTCCTGACATTGAGCATCTTTTCGTATGTCTATCGGCCATCTCTATGTCCTTTTTTTTTTTTTTTTTTGAAAATGTCTATTCAGATCCACTGCCCTTTTTTTTTTTTAATTTTTTTTTAACATTTTATTTATTTTTGAGACAGAGAGAGACAGAGCATGAACGGGGGAGGGGCAGAGAGAGAGGGAGACACAGAATCGGAAGCAGGCTCCAGGCTCTGAGCCATCAGCCCAGAGCCCGATGCGGGGCTCGAACTCACGGACCGCGAGATCGTGACCTGAGCCGAAGTCGGACGCTTAACCGACTGAGCCACCCAGGTGCCCCATCCACTGCCCATTTTTAAATCAGAGTTTGTGTTCTTAAATTGTATCCATTCTTCACATATTTTGAATATTAGCCCCTTATCATATATACGATTTGAAAGTATTTTCTCCCATTTAGGTTGTCTTTTCATTTTCTTGATAAAACAAAGCCAGAGCTTGTAATTTACAAGTACCAGCTTTTGTTCAAGAAAATATTCTTGAGAAGCAAAACGGAAGGCCCAGGAAGAGTAAGGCCTTGAGAGTGCCTCAGTAAACTGGATGGAAAATTAGAAGACCCAGGCAAGAGTCACTACGGGAGACAAATAGGTGAGGCAGTGACTTTGAGAAGAGGGAACTAGCCTGCATAGTCATGTGACTGGGAAACCGGGCAACATAAGAAGAACTGTGGGTAACAAGCACACAGACCCTCCCCTGCCCTGGGGAATTGTGGGTCATGAGCCCACAGACCCTCTACTGCCCTGGAGAACTATGGGTAACAAGTCCACAGACCCTCTACCACCAATGAGTAGATGCCCCAGAACACCTATGCCAAGGGGACCTGACAGCTATTATTTTCTTTGAGGTCTGGTAGGGGTAACTTCATGGAGTCTTGGTTTTCTCATATATAAAATGTGATAAAAATGCCTAACCATTGTGAAATGTTATGATACATATTTGGTAAGACAGATAGTTGATACAATGAGTCTTATGATAGCTTGTGTATCTTTTCAATATTTAGTGCATGTTAGTTTTGTAATCTGCATGTAGCTTTCTGATTCATTGTATTTCCTTTGCAATATTACGATTGTAAGCTCCCTGAAGGCCAGAATCTTTTTTTTATCTCAATAATCAACAGACCTTAAGTGCTCTTCAACTGAATAGACTCAGATAATTGATTTTTGTACTTTTCTAGGAAAACACTAAATGTGTGCTTTTGTATTCATGCATTAAAACAATCATATTTTCTTCTCAATTTGTTAGTGTAGTAAAATAACAGCATCTATTTTAATAAATGAGTTCGGCTTATAATTTTCCCTTCCTGTACTGTCTTTGTCAAATTTTAGTATCAATTTTATGCTTACCTCAAAAATGAGTTAGAGATGGCTTGTTCTGTTTTGTTTTTCAGTTATCAGAAAAAGATCACATAAGATCAGAATTCCATTCATGGTAGAACCTACCTGTAAAAACCATATGGGATTGATGTTTATTTTACAGGGACATTTTTAACTACTGACTCAGTTTTTTTTTTTTTTTAATTTTTTTTTAATGTTTATTTATTTTTGAGACAGAGAGAAACAGAGCATGAATGGGGGAGGGTCAGAGAGAGAGGGAGACACAGAATCCGAAACAAGCTCCAGCCTCTGAGCAGTCAGCACAGAGCCCGATGCGGGGCTCGAACTCACGGAGCACGAGATCGTGACCTGAGCCGAAGTCGGACGCTTAACCGACTGAGCCACCCAGGTGCCCCCTGACTCAGTTTTTTAATAAGACTATTCTAATTTTCTATTTCTTCTTGAGTCAGCTTTTCTGAATTTATCTTTTTATTATGGACTGAATTATATTCCTTCAAATTCATATGTTGAAGCCCTAACCCCCAATGTGACTGTACTGGAGATAGTATCAGACTATATTGGATTAGCTTTAAGGTTAAATGAGATCAACAGGGTGGGAATCTAATCCAGTGGGATTAGTGTCCATATAAGAAGAAAGGACACAAGGAGTGCAAACACAGAGAGGAAAGGCCAAGCGAGAACACAGCAACAATGTGGCAATCTACATGGTAGGAAGGGAGGTCTCACCAGAAATCAACCCTGATGACACCTTGATCTTGGACTTCCAGCCTCCAGAACTGTGAGGAAATAATTTTTTTTTCTTCCTTAAGCCACCCAGTCTGTGATATTCTGTTATGGCAGACTAATGTATTGCTTTTTTCTCTCTCTCTCTCCCTCTCCCTCTCTTCTTAATTATATTTTATGAGTCATTTTAGAAGATTCTTGTGGGAGAGGTCCAGTGTCACTGTCAGACTGCTTCCCACAAAGATGGCATTTGTATGTGTTTTCTCTGTCACTGCCTCTATCTGGGACGAGTATAGTTCAAACAAGAAACTGTCAGTTCCCCTTCTATGTATGTCTTTGGAGAATTATGTTCTGCTGACTTTGCCTAAGGACACAATGCCAGGCATCATACCTCTGTCTTATCTCACCCTTGGTTTATCATCAATGCATTTTATAGCTCTTGATCATAAATTTTAGGTGGGATTTATTAGTGTTTCCTACTTTCTTTGTATCTGTTTGTTGTTCTTTTATTTGGGGCAGATTTCCAAGAGGAAAATGGGGCAGAGATATCTATCTTTGACATAATCTTAAAACTGGCTATTATTCTGTATTCTTTTTTTTTTTTTATTTGAGAGATAGAGCATGTGTGAGCAGGGGAGAGGGGCAGAGGGAGAGGGAGGGAGAGAGAGAGAGAGAGAGCGCGCGCGAGTATCTTAAACAGGGGCTCAATCCCACAATCTTGGGATCAAGTCCCGAGCTGAAATCAAGAGTTAGACGCCCAAACGACTGAGACACCCAGGCACCTCAGTCATCCTGTATTCTTATAGAAAAAAAAAAATCTTATATTCAAGTAGTGTTTCTTGGTCTTTACCTGACTTTCCTATACTCTCCTTCTGAGATTTCAGCATTTTTCACAATTTTACTTTTGTACCACTCAAGCATTACAGGTAATCTGACCATACTTTGCTTCCCCCCTTTTCATTCCATATTTGCCCTTTCCTCTATGACTACTAAGTCATACCATAAATTCTTTCCACCTTTCCTACTTGTCTGGTTACATTTAAACACAAATACTGTAGCATCCGCTGTGCTGACCAGTCTATTCTTTTCAATAGCTGGGTCTTCAAAGCTGATCGGAGATGGGGTTTTCAAAGCTGATCGGAGATGATAAAGAGAAACCAAAGATCAGTGGTTTTTGTTGTCGTTGTTGTTGTTTTGTTTGTTTTTCTTTTTCATTAGTGGTAATAAGAAATGTAAGGGATCTGGCTTCAAATTCTACTTGGCCACTTACGAGCTGCAGGATTTTATTTAAAAAATTTTTTTTAACTTTTCTGAGGCTTCATTTCCTCAGTTATAAAATAAGGGTAACAACACTGGGATGTTGTAGGGAATAAATGAGAAAAATCTGTGTATGGTGCCCGGTGTGTACTCGCTCATGAATGTCTGCCTTATGCATCCTTGTGCATTGTCATACCTCTGCCATTCTTTTAGGGCTTGATGCATTTCCATGAGCTTTCATTTGTGCGTAGATCTGTGGAAGTCCTAGCACGTATGAGAAAAGAAAAGCCTGCGCAGACAGGGCTATGCCAAGAGGAAAGCAGGGCTCAGAAAGATGGGAGGGGTTTGGAGTTCCCACTGCCTGTGAAGAGCTCAGTTTGCCGAGAGGAGCAGAAGGAAACATTGCAGGCAGACCCTGCTTCCACTGCTTTTGCAAAATGAATTTGTCAGTAAAAGTCATCTTCTAGAACGTCCAAAGACTCCCCATAGGTTCAATTATATGGAATAGGATCTGCTGGTGAATGTAAGAAAAGTGTTGCTTGAGCTGCATGGTGGAAAATGAAAGATTTAATTCCCACGGCCTCCCAACAGCTACCTCAGTTTCAGTGACACTGGAGAAAATTCTGGCGCTTTTCTTTGACATACCTATATTATAAAGCCTGTTGGTTTCATAATAGCAGTATCCCTTCAAGTCATTTCCTTCAGTTATTTGCTTGTGGTATACATTTCGAGGGGTGTCTAAGCAGCCTCCAGACCCTATAATGGCTTCACCTTCATGATAGAAAGTCACTTGGAAGCTGGTAGATCCAGCCTCCCTTTGTTTTCAGAACTGATCTAGTGACAGTCCCAGTGCTGAGCTAAACTCACTGAGGTTTTCTTGTTGTTGTTGTTATGGTAAAATATGCATAACATAAGATTTACCAGTTTAACGATTTTTTAATGTTTATTTATTTATTTTGAGAGAAAGAGAGAGAGAGGCATAGAGACAGGGAGAGAGAGAATCCCACGCAGGCTCCGCATTGTCAGCGCAGAGCCCAATGTGGGGCTCGATCTCAACAAGGGTGAGATCATGATGGGAGCCGAAACCAAGAGTCGGATGCTTAACCAACTGAGCCACCCAGGCGTCCCTCCGTTGAACCATTTTCCAGTGTGCAGTTCAGTGGCATTAAACACATTCCCATTGTTGTGTGGCCATCACCACCTTCCGTCTCCAGAACTCTTGGCCATCCCACACTGGAAACTCTGTGCCCATCAAACACTAACTCCTCATCCCCCTCCCCCAGCCCCTGGCAATCCTCATCCTACTTTCTGTCTCTGAATTTGACTAGGTCCCTCATATAAGTGAAATCATACAGTATTCATCTTTTTGTGACTGGTTTCTTTCATTTGTCCTCGACGTTCACCTGTATTGTAGGAGGTGTCAGAATTGCCTTCCTTTTTGAGACTGAGTAATAATAATCCATTGTGTGCATACACCACACTTTGTTTCTCCATCATCCATTAGTGGGTACTCGGGTTGTTTCCACATTTCGCCTATTATGAGTAATGCTGCTATGAACATGTCATCTGAGCTTTGAGTGAACCTAGGGAAGATTTGAATAACATTTAAAAAACCCTTTTGAGTGACCTGTGTCTAACCAAATGGGACCAGGAAACAAGTAAGCTCACAGGACCAGTGGGAAGGGATTTAGCCATATCTCTGAGCCTCTGTTCTTAGTCACTGCAGTTGACTCATCACTGGCCAGGTCCCAGTTTTCCCTTGGAAATTATCATGGGAGGGAATTATCTGGGGGAGGCTTAATCGCAGGTCTGTTCAGGAGGCTCCCACACTAGCAAATTCCAGAATCAGCTGGAAACACATTGGAGAGGCACAGCCACATTTGCCACCCGTGAGATACGAGAACTTTTAGACCAAACTTTTAACAGGTGACATATTTGATATGAAATTCTCAGTGTGCCTGTACTGTGATTCTAGGCCATTTACCATTGTGGTTTGCATTGGTATTTTCTTTGAAAAAACAAAGTCGATGTAGAATTATAGCCTCCCATGTTGTGGTCAAGCAAAAAGGCAATATTAATGTAAATCAGAAGCCAAAATTCCCCAGAGAAAAGATTCCTGGGGTAGGGGTTTACTGGGGTATGGATCAATGCAGAGAAAGTTAATGTTATGGAAGATTTCATTGTATGCCATCAAGGTTTATGTAGAGACTGAGGTCTGGGCTGCAGAGATCCTAAGGGCTAACATACGTGAGATCCATTCAGCCTTGGTATCCATGCGATAACTGTCAAGTAGTTCTTACTTATCCTTATCTTGCATGTTAGGAAACTGAAGCTTTGGATGTTAAGCAATATCTCCAAGTTCACACAGCCAGTAATTGGCAGAGCTGGACGTCTAGTCCAGATTTGTCTTAATCCAAAACCAACTCCTTTCACACCCTTAATCCATCTCTATGGGATTTACAGAAATTAAGAAAAATTCATAGTCCTTGTTACATAGACCAGTGGCTCTTAAAGTATGGTCTGTGGACCAGCAGCATTAGCATCACAGTGGAAATTTGAAAGACGTACCTTGTACATTCGTAGGTCCACACACCAGCCTTAATTCAGATGCTCAGGGCGGGGGGGAGAAGGGTTCCAATGTTACCTCCAGCAGTGTGAGAGCCCCTGGACAGATGATTCCCTGTCATCCAGGGACATTTTTCCCAGGACATTTTTCCATGTCATCCAGGTGACAGAACGAGGAGTGCACAGAAATGACAAGGATTTTGAAAGTGGGTGGTGAAATTCAAATACAGGCCAGACAGTCCTTTGATCTCATGGAGTTTTAGCTCATTTTAGATTGCATTGTGAGTTTCACGTAAGAGTGTTAACTCTGATCTAAATTTTAATTTAGCCAATTACCCTCCTCCTCGTTCCACGCCCCAGCTATCACTTCCGGCAGTGAAATACCTCAGGCGCCTGGCATTTGTTGAACAGATACTACCTTCCCTCGTTGAGGAATGTCAATTTCATCAGCAGACACTCCCCTGCTGGCTTTTCCCATGCTTGTGCACACTGCAATTTTAACACAAAGATTTTGGTTCTTTCTATGCATGGAGCTTAAGGTGGAGTCGTAGCAAAGGAGACGATGCGTGGGAACTTACAATACAGCCGTCGGATTTGCGCGCTATTTGTTGACACTCTCGAGCACCAGAAACAATAAGATGGAAGAGCTCAAATGTTTGAACAAGATTCAAAGGCAATTTTCAGGCAGTCAGATGTCAGCAGTGGTAACATAGAGGAATATGGGGCCTTGACATTTCAAAGCCTTAAAGATCTGACTGTGGTCCTTACAGAAATGCACTGGAATGTAACACCTTCCAGCATAAAGTAACTGACTTTGACACCTGACACTCCCCTGTTGAAGAATTCAAGGTGCTGACTTGCCTATGTCGATTGAGCCAAAAATGGCAAGACCTGAGTTGGGGAGAGGGTTGGCAGAGAGTGTAAATGATGACATTTGAAGGGAAGTGTTTTCTGGAATCACCGCCCACAGGGTCGGGGGCTTCCTGGGTAGGGGAGGGGGGGGAGGAGAGGGGGGGGGGGGGGGGGGGACGATGACAGTCTTTCTGAAAATCTAGCTTCCAGGAATGCTTTGTTTCATTCTGTGTCATGCGTTCGCCAATGTCATTGTGAGCAGAATCAGCACACAGGAAGAGTGAAAATAGCCATGCTGGAGTCACAGTGAATTAAGATCTTTGTGTGAGCCTAGTCAGCAGGACTGACTCAGCAGGAGCCACTTGTGTATTTTGGATACGGGAGCCCTTTGATAGGGCCGATCACAGCCTGCACACAGTAGATAGGCACTCTCGGAAAGGCAGCGTGGTGCAAAATCTGCCCGTCCTGGTCACTGTCTGTGACCTTAGGGGAATCTGCCCGCCCTCTCTGTGACTCTCTTTTTTCACAGGACAGGAAAATAGTGATCACAGATCCTGCCTCGAAGGGCTCTTGTGTAAAGACACAGAAATGCCTGGCCCCCCCCCCCCCCCCCCCCGGCTGTCTCTCTAGGACTGTTAGCTCTTATTGCATAAATAATCAGCATGATGATTTGGGATCCTAAGTAGGGTTGAGACATCTTGGATATCAACAAAATCTGCACAAGCCACCTCAACATGCAGATCTATTAGGTCACTAACACCTCGAATATTATAATATCGCAGCAAAAGGAAGAGAAATTCGTATTTGCTGAGAACATAGCACCTGAAGCACTTGGGTGTTCCAAACTGCCAAGTCCTGACACACACACTAAGCCCTGTGACATAGTCTTATTCTCCCTAGTTATAAATAAGGAAAAAGAGATGCCAAAGCACAAAGACACGTGTCAGGATTCACAGAGGGCAAGAACCGGAAGCCTGGATGCCCTGCTCTCCCGCATCTGCGCCACAACCCCCTCATGCTGGACCCTTCCAGGCTCTGTCATATCTCCTCCCAAATGTGCCACCATCCCCCCAGGAAAGAAGCCAGAACTTCTCTTTTTCACCAGAAACATACTCAGCAGTGACCTCTCAAGCTTGACTTGGATTGAGCTTCTTGTCGACGAGCCAAATGTCCCTGCTCAGGTATAGTTTTTGCTTTGCAGAAAATGTACTGCTACCGTTTGGGATTACTTTGTGAACTGGCTCATTTCAGATGCACTTCAAACTTTAAATCACAAGCACGGAAGTCGGGGTAGGATGGCGATCACAGCAGTGTTTTTATTATAAGGCGTCCCAAGCACTTGCACATAAACTACGATGCCAACCTCCATGCCGTATTTGTACAATCAAGTTTTCTGCAGTTAATTTGGAAAAAAAGAAAAATAACGGACTTTAAAATTTTTTAAGTCACTGAAAGAATAGAAGTCTACAGAATTCTTCGAAAGCGCATGGCAAATTGTCAGGAGATCACTGCCATAGCATAGCTCCTATCGTTGGGGGATGTTTGCCTTCTTGAATCTTGAGTATTTGAATCAACTAACATGTAATAAGAAGAGGGAGGTGGGACTCAATGTTAGGGTCAGCCTGAGCAGCGTAATCAGAGGCACAAATTGTGAGGTTGGTTAGAGGAAATACAGGGGGATGGGTCTGGAGTTGCTGCAGAGGGAATGATGAGGACAGTGGCGGATTTTGAACTAAAAAGGTAGCTCAGGGCACAGGGTGAAGGGACGCTCTGCCCTCTGAGACCTGAAAGAAAACCATTAGCTCTAAAATAAGGGAACAAGAGCGAAGGAAGCGGATAACATAGCATCATGCAACTCTACAGCAACTCAACTCCATTCCTCAACAGGCAAGTATCCATGTCATGTTTTATTTGAAATGCACTATGGATGCGTCTTCCATGCTGCGGACTCCTGCGTTCCCTATTCGACACCAGCACTTGGAGGTCGAGCAGACATCTCAAACTTCACTGTCTACCATCCATGGTGTAGCTATGTCCTCCCAGTGGATCAAGCGCAGGGCTTGGACTCATTCTTCCTTTTCTTTTCCACTCACATGCCCATCAGGAAATTCCATGGCTCTACGTTCAACAGATACTAGGAATCCTATGGCTTCTTTCCATCCTCTCATTCTTTCACCTGGATAACTGGAAGAGCCCCCTAAGTTGGTGTCTTTGCTTTTCCCGTTGCCCCTTCATTCCATTCCAAGCCCGGGAGGGGAACTCTTCTAGAACGCCCATCGGAGAATGCCCTTCATCTGCTCAGACCCTGAGGTGCTGCCATGTTTCATCCAGACCAGAGCTGTGATCTTCACAGTGGCCCGCATGACCTGGCACATCTCTCACCACACCCCCCCCCCCACCCAATCCAGTCCATCAGAGTAGCCACTGGGCCTTCACCATGGTGCACACAACCCGCCTCCGAGCTTTGGCTCCAGCTGTTTCCTCCACTAGGAAGGCTTTTGCCTCAAATGGCCACTCAGCTCACTCCATCCTTTCCTTTTAGTCTTTTATCAAATCTCCCTTCTCAGTGAGTTCCTGTTCTGAGAGCTCTAAGTCACCCTGCAACCTGTCCCCATCCCACAACCAACCATCTTACAATGCTCTATTTTCCTTTTTCCTTTTTCCCCAGCACTAACCACTTTCTAACATACTGTATAGTTTATTGGCTCATTTTTATTGTTTGTCTCCCCCGACTAGAACATAATCCCTGTGAGATCAGCGTTCTTTGTTTTGTTCAGTGGAGTATCCCGTGCTTCTGGAACAATTCCTGTCTAGTGATTAGCACTCAATAAATATTTGTTGGACAAACAGTGGATGAATTAATTTGGCAGCAGCCTGGAAGATTTATTGGAGAAGGATAAGGAGCAGACAGGTAGAGATAGCCATCTGAAATTCAGGATTATGCTGAGGAGACAGATCTGGGCTGAAGATACAGAGCCTGACAACGTAGGCATAGAAAATGTAACAGCAAAATTAATGTCTATACAGTTTTGACTCTTGCTTTTTCCACTTAAAAAATATATCAATCCTCTTGTCATGTTTCAGTGTTCATAAACATCATTTGAAATGATTGCACCATTCCACTGAGTGGTTACATAATAACCATCTCCCTTCTGTTGGCATCCAGATTTTAATTTTTCACTATGATTAATGATATCGCTATGAATATCTTTATGTATATTGTATATGTATATATTTATGTATATGTGGATTGACAAAGGCTAGCAAAAAACGGTTTTATGATTCTCCATAATGGCTCCACCCAATTTCCTCATCTCAACATCATCGGAATGTACACATTCTGCCATAATATTGACAACGTTGACAATTAATTATGAAAATGTTGTCTTATTGTTTTCAACATGCATTTCTTGTTCTGTATGATTTTTATTTGCATCCTTTCCTTGTTTATTTTTTTAAAATTTTTTTACATTTATTTATTTATTTTTTATAGAGACAGAGCACAGGTGGGGGAGGGGCAGAAAGAAGGAGACACAGAATCCCAAGCAGGCTCCAGGCTCTGAGCTGTCAGCACAGAGCCCGACGCGGGGCTCGAACTCACAAACCGTGAGATCGTGACCTGAGCTGAAGTCGGACGCTCAACCAACAGAGCCACCCAGGCGCTCCTCTTTCCTTGTTTATTTACTTGAAGCTTACTGTTTGTGTTTTATCACTTTGTATTAATTATTTGCCTATCTGAGAGGTTTAAAATGCTATTTTAATTTGCTTTTTCTTTTTAGGAGTAAGTTGGGCATTGTGTCACATGTTCACGAGCTATTCATATTTCCTCTTCTTTGAATAGTTTATATCTTTTGTCTTTACCCTCCACTTCAAATACTCAATTATTCATTCAATTCGATAAGTACTCTCTTATATGATGACCAATGGTGGTCAAGGGCCCGGGGCCGGTCACGATAGTCAACTCTGCTCCGTGAGATCATACAAGGACCTGGGGACCCAGGCTCCCTTCCCTCGAACTGCAGTCATCCCCTGGCTGTTTGGCTCTCCTGTGGCCACTGCTGATTTGCCATCAGCAAGGCTGAATTTTGGTCTAAGGGAAGGAAGAAAGAATGCAGAGAGTGCAGTTTTCTGTGTAAAGAAAGTGCCCCGGAGGTTGTACTATTTACCTACCTGCCAGAGAGCTGCGGGATGCAGTTGGACATCAATAGAGGTGTCCCCACAAAGCTCGGTGGGGGGGGGGTGCGTGCTATTAGTAAAGAGGAAGAGGGGAATTTCCACAGGGGAATTATCAATCTGTACTATAGGAACTAAGTAGATCTTCCCCCCTAAACTGCCAAACACTTATCCAGACACCATTTATCAAATAAGACACACCATGCCCACTGTTTAGGGATGACCCTCTCTTGTTAGAACGTTTATCCCACTAAAAGCATTGTTTCCTTGGATAGTCTCTTCATTATGCTGTTGTAACCATTTGTTAATATTTATCAATCAAAGAGCTATATTGTTTATTAATTGAGTCACCTAAATTAAATTATTTAGGCTTTCAAGGAGAGAACATTCACCTCTTCTTGCACATGCATTAACAAAAGTAAAGCATTATTTTAAGCCCGATGGATAACAACACAGGCTCAAAAGACGTCTTAAGATTCCAAAGCCCTCTTGCCAAGAAAAGAATAACATTCATAAAATAAATGTAGGGCCACCTTTAGGGTAGGTGTTAGATTCTCTACCTGTGTCTTGATTAAAACAAAACAAAACAAAACAACACCAAACCTTAATATATTGGAATCTAAACAAAGACATGATATAAACAGGCTAAAGTCATTTTTATAATGTGAGAGAATAGCAGTCTCATTTCCTTCCACAGTGAAAATTGTGCAGAGTGAACAGTGAATGGTTGATAAGGTTCGAAATTTCTGGGGCAAAGGTGATAATGAATGATAAAAAAATGAATAGAAAATGAAAGTCGCGTTTCTCCTGAGGTGCCAGGACTCATGTCTGTCTGTTGGGGCAGTGGTTTCCACAGCTCATGGAAAACTTCATCCCTGCCGACTCCGGGCATCTTTCCATGGGCGAGGGACACACTGTCACTGGGAATTCAGGAAGTCTCGATATATAGGCCAGTGTGGCCAATGGCCTGACACTGAGCATTATCAGAGCTTTAAAAGTGGAAGTCTATTTCCTGAGATTAGCTAAGCAAAATTTTGAAAAACATAACTGCGGACTTTCTCCACAGTAAGACAACTAGGATTTTCCCTCATTCCCAGTCTAGACAAATGGCTTTAGATATACCCCCCAAATCACTCTCTTGGAGGGGTGCCTAGGTGGCTCAGTTGGCTAAGCATCCCACTCTTAATCTCGACTCAGGTCATGATCTCATGGTTTGTGGGTTTGAGCCCCTTGTCTGCTTGGAATTCTCTCTCTCAAAATAAATAAATAAACTTTTTTTTTTTTTTTTTTTTTAAATCACTTGGGGCACCTGGGTGGCTTAGCCAGTTGAGCATCCGACTTTGACTCAGGTCATGATCTCACAACTCATGAGTTCAAGCCCCTCGTTGGGCTCTGTGCTGAAAGCTCGGAGCCTGGAGCCTGCTTCAGATTCTGTGACCCCCCTCCCTCTCTGCCCCTCCCCCACTCGCTCTCTATCTCTCTCTCTCTCTCTCTCTCTCTCAAAAATAAATAAACATTAAAAATTTTTTTTCATAAAAATCACTCCTCTGGATGGAGATGCCGTCCAATTCATCTTGCTGCCATAGGGCAGGATAATAATTACACTCTCTCAGAGAAATGGCCACCTATTTTCTTTTTAAGGCTCTTGAGAAAAGAACAGCTGTGAGAATTTTATTGACGGGTGGCGGTGTCCACACTTGGGGATGCATGAAGTTCCAGGCAGCTGGAGTGAGAGACAGGCACGAAAAGCTGAGCTAGAGGAAAGTCCTGAGACACCTCAGTGGCCACAGGAAGACTTTTCGATGATATCCTTCTTTCAAGTGAAAGGGGCACCTGGCCCTGAGTGCTCAAGCTGGTCAAGGGTGATGCCCACAGCAGAGGGCAGACAGCAGACATTTTCATAATGCCAGATCAGGAGGGGGTTTTGAAGCTTGGCACATCTCAGCTGCCGAGTGGTTTCTGGCGTAACTGGGCTGAGATGAGCAGCTCTGGTTTTTTGGAGAGCACAGAGAAGGCCGGAGGAAAGGATAATGCCCCATAGGCCCTTTCCTTGGCCTGCCACAAACCTGTTTCCGTTTTTTTCTGAAAGTGGAGGAAGTGAGGAGCAGTGTGGCTGGGGGAGACCCAACAAGATGGGGCGAGGGAGGGAACTGGGATTATAGTCTGAGAGAGAGTAATTGTGTTTTCGTTTACTTTAGATTTTAACGTTTTTTATTTATTTTTGGGACAGAGAGAGACAGAGCATGAACGGGGGAGGGGCAGAGAGAGAGGGAGACACAGAATCGGAAACAGGCTCCAGGCTCCGAGCCATCAGCCCGGAGCCCGACGCGGGGCTCGAACTCACGGACCGCGAGATCGTGACCTGGCTGAAGTCGGACGCTTAACCGACTGCGCCACCCAGGCGCCCCTACTTTAGATTTTATGTGCAACGTCAGAAAATTTAAACAGCTAAACACGGAAGAACCTTATTTATAAAAGAGATAAAACATGTGTCAAAACCCTGAAGAGGAACAGTTTCCTAAAGCACAGAAGTAGCACGGCAAGTCATCAAAGAAAATAAACATTTAGCATTTGAATAGAAACCTGTAGACTAGGACAAATTTGGTAGAAAAATGTTCAATATATTTATTAGATAAAGAGGTCATATGAGCAAGTGAGAACATTAAAACCTTGATAGCCACCTGCAAAAGAACACCAGCAGATCATTTATGATCAAGGAAATAGAATCAATGAGCAAAATATGATCCTCACCGGTGATTCTCACTTGTAATTGGAATTCCATAAATGAAAACAACAAAGGGGCCACACTTTTTGCTTTTTAAATTGAGTTGAAAAATATATGGTACTCACTTCTGATCAGAGGGTAGTGAGATTTGTATACTCGCTATTACTATATTGTATTTTTTAAGGGAATTTAAGAATGCATATAAAGAGTTAAAAAATTTCATTTCCTATGCTCCAATAATCCCACTTATAAAATTCTAGTTTAAGGAAATATTCCTAAATATGCATATATATACATATATATGTATATACATATATACAAGAAGACAATTACTAAAGACTTTATATGAAAAAGTCAGTAAAGGGGCGCCTTGGGTGACTCAGTTGTTTGGGTGCCCTACTTCAGCTCAGGTCATGATCTCAAGGCTCGTGAGTTCGAGCCTCCCGTCAGGCTCTGTGCTGACAGCTCAGAGCCTGGAGCCTGCTTCAGATTCTGTGTCTCCCTCTCTCTCTCTGCCCCTCCCCCACTAGCACTCTGTCTCTCTCTCTCTCAAAAATAAATAAATCTTAAAAAAAAATTGAAAAAGTCTGAAAAAAGCCCAATAGCTGGATTCTGGCATACTTACTTAGTGGCACATTGTTCATTGCAAGCAGTCATTATAAAAATTATAATGCAACATGTAAAAAATACTATCAAGTAAAACAAGCTTTGAAAAACTGGGTGGGCAATAATAAAAAAAAAAGACACAACCAACTATGAAAGTAAAATATGCATTTGAAAATATGGAAGTAAATACAAAAAGAAAGTTGTGTCTGGGTTGTGGCCATAGGATGATATGAGATTTCTTTAGTTTAAAAAATTTTTGTGTAATTCATACACAAAAATAAACTCAAAATGGATGAAAGGCCCAAATGTAAGTAAGACAGGAAGCCATCAAAATCTTTGAGGAGAAAGCAGGCAAAAACCTCTTTGACCTCGGCTGCAGCAACTTCTTACTCAACACATCTCCAGAGGCAAGGGAAACAAAAGCAAAAATGAACTATTGGGACCTCATCAAAATAAAAAGCTCTGCACAGCGAAGGAAACAATCAGCAAAACTAAAAGGCAACCAACAGAATAGAAGATATTTGCAAATTACATATCAGATAAAGGGTTAGTATCTAAAATCTATAGAGAACTTATCAAACTCAACACCCAAAAAACAAATAATCCAGTGAAGAAAAGGGGCAAAAGACATGAATAGACACTTCTCCAAAGAATACATCCAGATAGCTAACAGACATATGAAAAAATGCTCAACAGCACTCATCATCAGGGAAATACAAATCAAAACCATGATGAGATACTACCTTGCACCTGTCAGAATGGCTAAAATTAAGAACTAAGGAAACAACAGAGGTTGGCAAGGATGCAGAGAAAGAGGAACCCTTTTGCACTGCTGGTGGGAACGCAAACTGGTGCAGCCACTCTAGAGAACAGCACGGATGTACCTCAAAAAATTAAAAATAGAAATACCCTATGACCCAGCCATTGCACTACTAGGTGTTTATCCGAGGGATACAGGTGTGCTGTTTCGAAGGGACACACGCACACCAATGTTTATAGCAGGGCTATCAATAATAGCCAAAATATGGAAAGAGCTCAAATGTCCACGGACCGATGAATGGATAAAGAAGATGTGATATACATATACAATGGAGTGTTACTCGGCAACCAAAAAGAATGAAATCTTGTCATTTGCAACAACGTAGATGGAACTAGAGTGTATTATGCTAAGCAAAATTAGTCAGAGAAGAACAAATATCATATGACTTTGCTCATATGTAGAATTTAAGATACAAAACAAATGAGCATAAGGGAAGGGAAGCAAAAATAATATAAAAACAGGGAGTGGGAGAAAACATAAGAGACTCTTAAACAAAGAGAACAAACTGAGGATTGCTGGAGGGGGGTGCAGGGATGGGCTAAATGGGTAAGGGACATTAAGGAGGACACTTGGGATGAGCCTTGGGTGTTATACACAGGGGATGAATCACTGGAATCTACTCCTGAAATCACTATTGCAGTATATGCTAACTAGCTTGTGTGTAAATTAATAAAATAAAATAAAATAAAACAAAACAAAATAAAACAAAACAAAATAAAATAAAATAAAATATTTCATGTAAGGTTTACAAGACATCTGATTTTTAAAAACAGATGTATGTAGTAGATTCTGGGAAATTCAGGGTTTATTTCGGTTATTCCAGGGTGTGGGTTATTTGGATAATCAGAGCATGTTGGAGCTGAGAGGGACCACCTGGTGGACATTTCAAGTGACCCTAAACCCATGTCTTCGGTCCATCCTATCTTCAGATCCAATCTGAGTCCAAAGATACCTGCATTAGTTTCCCTTGGATGCTGCAATAATTACCATGAATGTAGTGTTTTGAAGCAACAGAAACGTATCGTCTTTCCGTTCTGGAGGCCAGCAGTCTGAACCAAGATCCATAGGGCTGAAACCACGCTGTGAGCAGCACTGAGTTCCTTCTTGGTGGCTCTAAGAGAGAAGGTTTCCTTCCCTTTTCCAGCAGCTGGAGCTCATTGTCTGCATTGCTTGGCTCCTGGTCCCTTCCTCCCTCTTTATTTTTAAAAATTTTTTTTAACGTTTATTTATTTTTGAGACAGAGGGAGACAGACCATGAACGGGGGAGGGTCACAGAGAGGGGGGACACAGAATCTGAAACAGGCTCCAGGCTCTGAGCTGTCAGCACAGAGCCCGACGCGGGGCTCGAACTCACGGACCGCGAGATCATGACCTGAGCTGAAGTCGGCCGCTCAACCGACTGAGCCACCCAGGCGCCCCTCTTCCTCCCTCTTTAAAGCCAGCACACAGCATCCTCTCTCTGAATCCGCTTCCGTCACTTGGCTTTCTCTTCTGTCTGCCCCGATCACCCTCTGCCTCCCCTTTGCAAGAGTACATGTAATTGCATTTAAGGCCCACCTGGATAATCCAGGGTAATCTCTCCATCTCAAGATCCTTAATTCAATCACATCTGCCAAGATGTTTTTTTGCACGTAAGGGAAGGGTAGTCTCTGGGGCCATCACTCAGCCCACTGCTTCTAGCCATTGTAGATGTTGAAGAATTAAGAACTATTGCTCATGACGGATATGTTCACTTTTCTTGACCATGTTGATGGTTTCTTTGGTGTATAAATGTGTCAAACTTATCAAATATACAGTTTAAAAAGGTGCAATTTATAAAATGTCAATTATACCTCAATAAAGACATTAAAAATAAAGTACATTGCATACTATATGATAAACATTCTCTGAGCAAGCTTGAAAATGTCCTTTTAGAATTAGTTTTGTATTATTTTAGAAAGCTGGGAAACTGATAAATTGAGCTTCATATAGAAGTCTATAGGAACTATAGGTGAAAAAAAAAAAAAAAAAAAACCCTGCATCCAGAAACCCAAGGGGGTCTTAATTCACCTATAACCCTTCTCTTTGAAGAGTACAGTCCCCTTCCCCACCTCCTCAGCCCCAGTGACAGAAACTTAACCATAATGACTTCAGTGATCCCTCAGACATACAAACATACACACAGAACGCTTTTCCAGAGGTTGGTCCATATATATAGTGTCAGGGCACAGGGGCAGGAGAGGGGAAGACACAGGAAACTTTCCTGGGTGATGACATCTCTCCTGGCTGCTACTCCAGAGATGCCCATCTCCTTTGGTCGAGCCACATTGCCATGGGTTGCCATGGAGTCCTGCCTCAGGCTTAAAGGATCTCATTGGGTCTGGCCACCTGTTTGTGCTGTCCATGCTGTCCTCTACTGTGGGCTATTTGGACACTCTTGCACAACTTTGGACTCTAGGGAGAATCTAGAAGGATGTAGAGCTCATTCGATTGGCCCCAAATGGAGGATCTTGGCACCTCCAGGGGAAAGGGATCGCAGGAGCCCTTCACTCGTGATGAACAGTTGAGTGCACATGCTTATCCATGCCTCTTTTATGCTATGGAACAGATACATTTTACTTCAATAATTTATAAAGCAAATGTCCATCTACTGTAAACCACCCATTGATCTCTGTCGTAAAACCACATAAAGATAGGTTTCCATGGAAAGAAAGATCTTTAGAAATATTGAGAGGAAGACATTTGGTGGGAAAGAGTACAGCAGATGCAAACACAGGCTACCCTAAAAATTATCTAAGTCAGAGGTGTCAGTTAAAAAACAATTCCTTATCTTTTGCCAATTCTGAAAATTGGAACTTTGGCACATCACATTTACTTATAAAGGAATCTAGTTGTATTAAATGAAAAAATTCTGTAGCTGTACTGTTATTAATATTTTGTAATTTGATGAAGGGAAATGGAGATACCTAAGAATTATTTTTAGGCATAAAGGAAGCAACCCGTCCCAACCCTGTGTCTGCTTTCTGGATGCCCTGACTCCCTTTATCATGGATCTGCTCTTTAATTCTCTCTTTGGTTTTACCTCTAAGCTTTTTCCTTGAGCTTGCGTCAAGCCAGCCTTCATTCAAAGGGGAAGACAAATCCCCTGAGCTTATAGCACGGGAACAGGAGGGTTGGGTGTCTCCTATGTACTGACAAAGTTTATAAGTCAAAAATAGTGCCCATCTCAAGATGTGCTTGGGGAAGAATTCCAATATGTCCGATGATTCATATTGAGGTTCTGATCAAGGGTGTGCTGCCATTTGTTTGCATTATAAACACATAATTACCATATTTCCAAATTCATCACATTCAAGGTTGAGAATGATTTCTAAAGACTTTGAAAGAATGCTTAAGATAGAAGATAAAGACCCACCAACTTACCCTCATCTTCAGTGCTAGGGTTAAGGTAATAAAAGTCCATACGTTTGGGCTAAAAATAGGTATGCCTCTTCAGTTAATGTACAGGGCCTTAAAATAGCTCTTGGCATAACTTCCTCTCCCTCTGCAATCTGTACTGAGGAGAGGTGGGGCAGCTGAAATCTCAGGGAATCAAATTGCTATTGCCACTGCAACCCCTAGCATTTCTGCAGAGCTCGGAATGTTCCAGCAGTTAGGTTCCGTCAAGGCTAGGCAAGATTGCACCCCAACATAGCTTTTAGCCAAACACCATCTGCACTTGGAATGAGTCTGGAACCATATGTATTTTGAGTTACGATATTAACTGATGAAAACTAGAGCTTTCCTTGCTCATTGTTCTGGATCATCTTCCTCGGGTCCTTCTCAAGAGGAGTGACCCTCCACTTTGGCCTCTCTTTGAGATCATCATCTCCTCTTGTCTAGCTGCATTTCGGGATAAGAGTTAGCTCTCCATACAGGTTTATCCGTGTAAGTGTAGACTTCTTCACACATATAGCCAGATCTCTATTTCATCCAACATGCAGATTCTTTTTTATTAGCAGTGGCAGCTGACAGGTAATTGAGCTCCTACCCAGGTGGATTTCTGTGCAGCTGCTGCTGTGAGTGATGCAGGGACCTGGGCCGTGTAGAGACCTTGGCACTGTGAACTGCTGCTTTGAGTAGCAGCTGAAGCAAGCACAGTAGTGAAGTCTGGGCACACGCCAATTAGCAAGTTCCAGAAACCCACAGCAGCTAGTTAGGGCAGTGAGGGCTCAGCTGCCATATACCCGCTTTACAGCAACCCCGATTTGGGGAAAGAATTCTTTTGACCTTAAAAAGTCACTTTAGGGGCGCCTGGGTGGCTCAGTCGGTTAAGCGTCCGACTTCAGCTCAGGTCACGATCTCGCGGTCCGTGAGTTCGAGCCCCGCGTCGGGCTCTGGGCTGACGGCTCAGAGCCTGGAGCCTGCTTCCGATTCTGTGTCTCCCTCTCTCTCTGCACCTCCCCCGTTCATGCTCTGTCTCTCTCTGTCTCAAAAATAAACATTAAAAAAATTTTTTTTAAAAAGTCACTTTATATGCAGTGAGGCATGGTAACAATCTGAGAGGTAGCGACAAGGTATGACTACAGACTAAGAGAGGCATGCTGGGCCTCTGTGGTGGGTCCTGTGGTTCTCATGGAGAAGTCTGGCTTACCAGTTCCCTTTCTGGTGGGCACATTATGAGACTCTCTGTGTCTGTGGTGACAGGAGTGATTGTGCCCTCCACCACTGCCACCACCATCCCCATGTCCTGAATTGGATGGCTACAAAATGCTGGCCACATAAGGGCAGGGTAGCTTTCATTTCCTTTTAATTTAGGAACAGAGTGATGTCAGCCACATAGACCTATTTACTTCGTGATTTGGGCTCATTCAGACTGTGGGAGAAGCCTGAGATTTCTGCATAGCACCCTGTGGTCAGTGGGCTCTGAGAGGACCTCTAATTATGCACACCTCCTAGTGTAACACCCTTGTGCAATACCCTCCCCCTGAGTATGGGCTGGACCCAGTCACTTGTTTCTAATAAAACAGAATATGGAGAAAGTTACAGGATGTCACTTTTGAGGTTAGGTTACAAAAGGCTGCGGCCTCTGTCTTGAGCACACCCTCTTGGTCTTTCTCCTGCTCACACTGAGAGGAGGCAGCTGCCATGTTGTAAGCCTACCTATGGAGATGCCCAGGTGGAAAAAAAGTGAGGGAGACCTCCAGCCAACAGCCAATGAGGAACTTAGGTCCCCAGCCCAACAGCCTGTGTGGAGCTGAATCTTGCCAACAACCACATGGGTTGGTAAGGAAGTAAACCTTCATCCCCTAGCGAAGCCTTCAGATGAGACCACAACCCTGGACAGTAGCATGACTGTAACCTCTCTCATGAGAGACCTTGACAGAGGCACGCTTCTAAACTGTACCAGGAATTCAGATCCACAGAAAACATGAGATCACACATGTATGTTGCTTTACGTGCTAAATTTAGGGGTAATTTTTTACACAGGAAGAGAACTGATACACGGCCTGAGGCACAACGTCATAATCTGAGATAAAGGGTATTTCAGTTGTGTGGTACAAGGGTTCTCCAGAATCTTTCATCATACAGACATCTTCATATGGCAGCATAAAAGACTAAAATGTTGTCTTAGCCAATAAGTCTAAATATTTACTTCACTAAAAGCTTTTTTATCAGAGTTGACAAAATACCAAAATGACCTGCTTTCCATTTTTGTTGTTATATGTAAATTATTCCATTCTTCTTTCTGCAAAAGTATAGATAAGCAGTGAATTTGTCCAAAAGCAACCAGCTTGAGGGAAGACAAATGAGGACTTACAAACCAAATAATCAGAAAAGTTGGCACATCTGATTCAGACAATGACTAAAGAATGCGATTGGATTGCACCAGAGAAGGAAATGCTGGGACCGTTAAGACAAGAATATGTGTGTGGGGGTGTGGGGGTGTGTGTCTAATTTGGATAGCATTTCATTCTTCTGTTTCAATAATCTTGAAAAAGAGAAAGGTTTGTTTTAAGTTCCAGTGAGAGGAATAAAGTCTCAAGAAATTAAAGAAACTGAAAAACCAATTACTCTAGTCATTTGCAAAATTTTTTGCCCTTAGAATCTTTTTACAAAAATAAAATCTTGGGTAAAACTCTAATATGCAAAATAGAAAATACGGTATTTTGTTGGCATAAATGTACTTTACAGATTCAAAGCCACGATTGGTACGTATAAAGTAAATCATTGAGAATAATAGGAATGCAACATTTAGGAATTGGGACATATGGGTGTCAGGTGCTGTCTTGTGCCCCTCTCCCCTGCTTTTAATAGTATGGAAACAAAAGAATTCTAATTCACAACCACAAATAGGTCCAAATGGTACAAACTTTTTTTTAAGTCTATTTATTTATTTATTTTGAGAGAGAGAGAGAGAGAGAGAGAGTATGCACTCAAGTGCAAGCCTGTGGAAGAGGGGCAGAGAGAGAGAGAGAGAGAGAGAGAGAGAGAGAGAGAGAATCCCAAACAGGCTCCCTGCCTCAGCCCAGAGCCAGATGAAGGGCTCAATCTCAAGACCATGAGATCATGACGTGAGCCAAAATCAAGAGTTGGATGCTCAACCCCTGAGCCACCCAGGCGCCCCAACCAAATGGGACAAGTTTTAAAAATGCCTTTCTTGCAATCTAGGATACACATCAGTTAAGCGAATTTAGAAATGTGATAAATAGTAAGAGAACAGAGAAAAAGTAAGGCAATTTTAATTATCACTGAGCAGGAAATGCTTTTCAAACATAACCACAAACAATATAAAACCATATTAATATTTTAAAAATCAGACACAGTAGCACGGTTCTTTGTCAGATAGTAATTTGAGGTTTCTAAATAGTCTAATTTACTTCGTTGTGCATATTGAGTACAAACATTAGTTTGCAGTTTCACTGCTGACATTTTAACTGTAATTTTAGGCATGGTAACATAGGGGTCTTGTGTTGCCAAATTTAGTTCTTTAAAAATATCCGCAAGACATGCAAACAGCACAGCCATGCTATATTTGAGAGTTTCAGCTAAAAATGCTTCTATTACACAATAGTAATTTTCTGTCTCATTTGAAGTATTTACATGCACTGATGCCTCTCTTCAGTATAACCAGTGAAGTTCAGGATGAAGAGTAAATTCTGGAATTCACCACATTTATCACTGTAAATAACTGAGAAGTTTGTAATGGGAAGACAATCCTTTAATAAAGTTGTCAATTTGTAGGACATTATCCAACACTTGAAAAACAAAGTTGCCTTTTTGTTGACAGTCAGGGCTTGTTATGCAAATATACTACTTGCATACATATTGGCAATAATTTTTATGCAAATAGTTTTTCTATCACTCATTATACAGACATTGCTACATTTTTATGAGGTTATTTGTGGTGTGTTATTTGAGTTCTAAGCAGTTACAATTTTCTTGTCCTAATATGTCTGCAGTGAGTGTTTTATAAAGTGATAAATATACCTTTTATTTGCCTATAAGAACTTAGAAAAAAACCATCAAAATAGAGAAGTCACCAACATCTATACACTTGCTTATTTAAAACATAGAGATTTTATTTACTAATCTCAGATTTTAAACTAATTATTTCAGAATCTTGGGTCTGTACTCTTGTATTCTATTTTAGACTATGTTGTCAGACAATGGTAATGATTGTATTGTACAAACCTTTTGATCAGCCTACATTTCATTGGTAACACCAACAGCACAAGATTCAGGAACATTTTCCAAAAGTTAAGTACAGGAGGGGTTCTCAGATTTTGCCCAATCTGTAAGCTGAAAAGTTAGCATGCCATAGTTTCATGAAGGCTGGAGAAGATAGGAAATTCCTGGATCAGAGACAAAGTGCTTTCATACTCTTGGAAAGCAAGTGGCAGGAGCTTTGTCTGTTGTGGTTGCCCTTGCCTCCCAAGTCTCTTTGGGTTAACACCAAATGTCCCAGAAGATGCTATGCATGCAGTGGGTGTTCAATCGGCACCGAGAAACCTGAAGCTTAGGGAACTTGAATTCTTATAATGGGCTACAACAAGCAATAGAATCTGCTGGACCTTGGCACCAGACGGAAGCATTGTCTTTATTATACAGGACCCTAAACAAACCTGCCACTGGCTATTGGGAGACACTGCCTTTATTTCCAAAGGCTCTTTGTTATACAACAAAGAAAAGACAGTCTGGGATAAAGGTTGTCAGTGCCTCTGTTTGTGAAATGAGCAGGAACATGAGAGACCCATGGAGAATTGTCTCCCAATATAGTGCATTCTTCCCCTTTTCTTGCAATTTTGTAGTTCAATGTAAATAATTTTATGAGTACCTTTTCATTTTCAGATTTTGCTTTCATCTGGAGAATCTTTAAAGTATTTCAGAGGAATCCCGCACTTTAAAAATCACTGCTCCAGGGGCGCCTGGGTGACTCAGTTGGTTAACTGTCTGACTCTTGATTTTGGGCTTGGGTCATGATCTCATATTTCGTGAGACTGAGCCCCACGTTGAGCTTTGTGCTGATAGTGCAGAGCCTGCTTGGGATTCTCTCTCTGCCCATCACCCTACTTGTGTGCTCTCTCAAAATAAATAAATAAGGGGCACCTGGATGGCTCAGTTGGTCAAGCATCTGACTTTGACTCAGGTCATGAATTCACAGCTTGTGAGTTCGAGCCCCAAGTTGGGTTCTGTGCTGACAGCTCAGAGCCTGGAGCCTGTTTCACATTCTGTGTCTCCCTCTCTCACTGCCCCTCCCTCACTCATGCTCTGTCTAGCTCTGTCTCAAAAATAAACATTAAAAATTTTTTTAAATCAAAATAAATAAATTAAATTAAAAAAGAAAATCACTGCTTGAGTCCAAACCCTTATTCTACAATCAGGGAACTGAAGCACGAAGACATTAAGTGGCTTGTCTAGGTCATAGCTATGTAAGTGTCAACTCCACGTAATGAAATTACAAATCCAAGCAGGACTAGATGACAGTCAAAATATCCTTTCCTTCAATCTAGAAATAGGTTATTTAAAATGTATAAGGGCAGAGAACTTCCCAGGGCATTTTAATTTGTGTTTCCTAATAAGAAAAGGACAAGGATCACAGTGCAAGAAGATTATTAGGAAGGGAGCCCAGGAAACAGCATCAGGGAGTAGGGGAGTGTGACAAGAGAAGGAAGGACAAAGATGTGAGATTTGTCAGGAACCAGGCCACTATTGTGGACACCTGGGGCTTACGCACCCAGGGAACTCTGGGAGCCAGTGTGGGACACGCACCTCAGTTATCCCTCCAGAGGGGTAGGGAGCTGGGTATTTGTCAATGAATCCCCATCAGTCATCGGCTGAAGGGACTCTGGTTGGTGTTACTGTCCTAGCACTTCTGCCCTGCACTGCACTTGGGTAGAACAGACACTATTGGCCAGAGAGAGCCTGAAGGCAAAGCATTGCAGGTGCTAACAGTTGGAAGCCAGGCCTTTGGGCAGGAAAATGGTGTATTCCAAGGGGATGTGGCTGGATACCAGCTGTGTGGCTGGATACCTGACTGTGTGCAGTCAACCTTTAAGAAGGAGTATAGATTCAAGTGGTTCTTCTGTGGTCCAAACACTCCATCTCTGCCTTTGGGTAAAGCTCTTCACACCTGATAGGAATACCTGTGGGTGGAGTTAAGAAGGCTTTCCAGGGGCGCCTGGGTGGCTCAGCCGGTTGAGTGTCCGACTTCGGCTCAGGTCATGATCTCGCGGTCTGTGAGTTCAAGCCCCGCATCAGGCTCTGTGCTGATGGCTCAGAGCCTGGAGCCTGCTTCGGATTCTGTGTCTCCCTCTCTCTCTGATCCTCCCCCGTTCATGCTCTGTCTCTCTCTCTCTGTCAAAAATAAATAAAACATTAAAAAAAAATAAAAAAAAAAAAAGAAGGCTTTCCAATGAACTGGTGAATAAAAGAAGAACCAAGAATACAGAAAGTATTGGTCAGGGTGAGGAGGAAAGCCTACCTGAATAGAATTAAAAATATTGGCAGAAGATAGCAAGACAAACAAAGGAAGAAGAGGACAGGGTATGGACAATTATGGTTAAGGGAACTCTTCAAGGGACAAAGGGCCATAAACAGGCAGTAGATTACACACTGTCTTCTTAGACCCTGTCCGTGGAGGGGCAGCTGAGTTAGAAATGTCTTTGTTACAGATTAGAACAATGACTCCAAATTTTGAGTGCAAGTGCCCCTTTTTACATTTTTTTTTCAATATCTTCATATGTTAGTGGTAGAGTTTAAATATTCTTTGATTGGAAAACCACATGACTGAAGGCTACAATGAATTCAATAGCACTGCACAATGACCTTGGGTTTTATTCATCAGCACAGCATCTGCGTGTATGTGAAAAACAGTAGTTTATGCATGGGTAGGATGTGCAGGCGTGAGGTTAGCTCGGACCACAAGTTGGGAGAATATACTGGTTGGGACATACCACAGTGACTCTCAGATGAGCCACAGTCTGAAAAAGGGTCTACCATGGAACTGCTTGAGATATGTGCCCAGAAAATACAGCCCATGAGGCCATCCTGAGATGAAGCCCCCCTGAGAAATCAGTCTCTTGAATTTCTTCCCATCATCAAGATTGGTTGTGCACCCAAACTGCCTTTGTGCAGAACAGTAGTAAACAGGATGGTAGAAAGGGATTGGCGCAGAAAAAGCAAAATCCCATGAATCAATAGGTGCATTCTTAAAATTTCTTTTAATGATTTTATTTATTTTGAGAGAGAGAGAACACACATGAGCAGGGGAGGGGCAGAGAGAGAGGGAGAGAGAGAATCCCAAGCAGGCTCTGTGAGTCAATGCAGAGCCTGATGTGAGTCTGGAACTCACAAACCGTGAGATTATGACCTGAATGGACACCAAGAGTCAGACCCTTAACCAACTGAGCCACCCATAGGTGTCCCCATAGGTGTATTCTTTTTAAGGAGAATCCTCACACACATGACTTTTATTCTTGGGTTATGCAATTCAAGCCTACATGGAATCTGGCTTGGGATGTTCAGTGGCATTCTCTGACTGTAGGAATGCCTGTTTTGTCAAACCAGGTGTGTGTGTGTGTGTGTGTGTGTGTGTGTGTGTGTGTGTGTGTGTATTCTTTGTAACAACTTGTTTTTTAGGGTCTAAGGCAAATTGGCATATGGCTCTCTTAATTTGTGCCCATACCCTGAGATAAGGATTTGAGTGCAAGTAATTTATTTTGTAGATGTTGCTGACTAAATTATATCCCCACCAAATCCATATGTCAACGTCTTAGCCCCCAGTGTGGCTGTATTTGGAGACAGGGCCTTTAAAGGAGTAATTAGGGTTAAATGAGGTCATAAGGGTAGGGCCCTAATCCAACAGGGCTGGTGTCCTTGTAAGATGAGGAAGAGACAGCAGGGATGATCGCACAGAGAAAAGATCATGTGAGGACAGGCAAGTTGGCTATCTGCAAGCTCAGGAAAGGAGCCTTAAGAGAAGCCACCCCTGATATTAGACTTTTAGTTTCTGAAACAGAAAAAAGTTTCTGTTGTTCAAGCTACCTAGTATGTGGTATTTTGTTATGGCTGTTGTAGCACACTAAATAAGTAGGTGTTGTGGGAAGCACAGGGAGGGAATAGGGATGTGAGATGGGAAAGAAAGGAAAGTAACCAGTGGGTCACTGCTGTGAGTAATGGGGGTGTTCAGGCCTTCTGGGAGCCTCCATGTAGAACCACCAAGAGTTGAGGAAGCTGAGATATCTAGTTACAGATGCACCTCCCCATTGTTTGTGTTGCTTGGGGAGGTTAACTCCCTAGCACCTTGCCCTGCCCTCACTTGAGACAGGAAGACACAAGCATGTAGGGAAGAAGGGGATCTGTCCAATGAAGCTGCAGGTGGACCTTGGGGAGGACAGGTGGTAGGGTTCTGCCAGTATGTACTACAGTCATTTGGATTAAACCATAGTATCTGCTTTTAGGTTGCTTTGGTGTTTACAAAATTAGTTCAGGTTTTAGACCAATTTCTTCAATAACATCGCATTTTTTTCTCTCCCAGTTGTACTACCTGGGCAGGAAAGGCGGTTTATTGGAATGCAACCTGCTTTCTACTCTAACTTGAGAATCACCCTATGAATAACAAAAATTCAGAGATTTCAGGGTCTAAAGCAGATCACACTGGACATGTGTATGTATTAGTGAAATCAGGTTTAAATGGTATTCAAGGCTAGCTTGGAAAAAAGTTATAAAGTTCAGCGTCAGCTTTAGGTAAGGCTTGATATATAAAGAGATGGGTTTTGAGGTGGCTTTAAAGATGGGGAGGGGACCACAAGCTAAAGAATGTGGGCAGCCTCTAGAAGTTGGAAAATTAAGGAAACAAATTGTCTCCTATAGCCTACAGAAGGTAACACAGCTCTGCTGATGTCTTGATTTTAGCCTAGTGAGACCTGCACTCGATTTCTGACTTACAAAACTGTAGGGCAATAAATGTGTGTTGTTTAAGGCCATGACCTTGTAGTAATTTGCTATGGTGGCAGTAGGAAACTAATTCCCCAGCCAGTTTGTTTCTGAGGGCCACCTTGGTGAACTTGTGCTTCCCTCCAGCCTGAGTCCATGTAGGTGAAGATATCATATACCCCCCCCCCCCCCACCCCCCCACAACTCATGGCCTTGGTCTGCTGCAGACATCAGAAGTGTTTAATAAAATCAGAGTGAGGTTGGGGAGAATCAGGAACTCTGATAAGAATTCAACATGAACTCAAATAAATAAAACCAGAGATGAAAGAGTAGAAATGACAAATGATACCACAGAAATGCAAAGGATTCATCATAGTAGTATGAATAATTAAATGCCAACAAATTGGACATCGAGAAATGAATAAATTCCGAGAAATTTCAAGACCATGTCATGATGAAATAGAAAATCTGAACAGACTAATTACTAGTAAGGATTTAATCAGTCATCAAAAACTTCCCAGTAAACAAAAGTCCAGAACCAGATGGATTCACTGGTGAATTCTACCAACCATTCAAAGAATTTATACCAATCCTTCTCAAACCCCCTCAAAAAATAGAAGAGGAGGAAATTCTTCCAAACTCATTTCATGAGGCCTGCATTACCCTGATACTAAAACCAGGCAAGGATGTCACAACAATAGGAAATTATAGGCCAACATTACAGATGAACATAGATGCAAAAAATCCTCAAAAAAAATATTGGCAAACTGAGTTCAACAGTATATAAATAAAGAGAATACACCATGATCAAATGGGACTTATTCCAGGAATGCAAGAATTGTTTATCATGTGCAAATTCATCAATGTGGTATATTACATTAACAAAATGAACAGTGACAATCATATGATCCTCACAATATATGCAGAAAAAGCATTTGACAAATTCAACAACCATTCTTGATAAAAACCCTTGGGGTGCCTGAGTGACTTAGTCAGTTATGCATCTGACTCTTGATTTGGGCTCAGTCAAGATCTCACAGTTTGTGAGTTCAAGCCACACGTCAGGCTCTGCACTGACAGCATGGTGTCTGCTTGGGATTCTCTCTCTCCCTCTCTCTCTGCTCCTCCCCTGCTCATTCTCTCTCTCTCTCTCAAAATAAATAAATAAACATTAGAAAAAACCTCAACAAAGTATGGATGGAGGGAACATACCTCAATATAATAAAGGCCATATATCACAACAGCTAACATCATACTTAATGGTAAAGCGCTGAAAGCTTTTCCTCTAAGTTCAAGAACAACACATGGATGTCCACTCTTCACCACTTCTATTCAATGTAGTATTGGAAGTCCTAGCTATAACAATTAGACAAGAAAAAATAAAAGTCATCCAACTTAGAAAGGAAAGAGTAAAATTGTCACCATTTGCAGATGACATGATGGGTTTTTTTTAAGTTTATTTATTTATTTTTGAGAGAGAGTGAGAGAGAGCACATTGTGAGTGGGGGAGGGACAGAGAGAGAGGAAGAGAAAGGATCCCAAGCAGGCTCCACACTGTCTGTTCAGAGGCCAATGCAGGGTTCCAACTCATGAACTGTGAGATCATTACTTGAGCTAAAATCAAGAGTTGGAGGCTAACTGACTGAGCCAGCCAGTTGCCCCTACATGATGTTTTATATAGAAAACCTTAAAGACTCCATCAAAAAACTATTAGAACTAATGAATAAATTCAGTAAAGTTGCAGGATACAAAATCAATATAAAGATATCTGTTGCATTTCTATACGCTAATAACAAACTATCAGAAAGAGAAATTAAGAAAGCAATCCCACTACAATTGTATCAAAAAGAATAAAATTCTTAGGGATAAATTTAACCAAGGAGGTAAAACTTCTGTACACTGAAAACTACAGGACAGTGATGAAAGAAATTGAGGAAGACAACAACTAAATGGAAAAACAATCCATGCTTATGGATTGGAAAAATTAATATTGTTCAGATATTGATTCTACCCTAAGCAATCTAAAGATTCAATGCAATTCCTAGGAAAATTCCAGCAGCATTTTCACAGAAATAATACAACCCTAAAATTCATATGGAACCACAAAAGACCCTTAACAGTCAAAGCAATCCTGAGAATGAGGACAAAGCTGGAGGTATCATGCTCCCTGATCCAAAACTATATTACAAAGCTATTTTTAATCACAACAGTATGGTACTGGCACAAAAACAGACATATAGATCAATAGAACAGGATAGAGAGCCTAGAAATAACCCCGCATACATATGGTCGATTCATTTATGACAAAGGAGCCAAGAGTATACAATGGGGAATGGACAGTCTCTTCAATAAGTGGCATTGGGAAGACTGGACAGCCACATGCAAAAAAAAAAAACAAAAAACAAAAAATAAAAAACTGGACCAGTGCCTTGCACTATACACAAAAATTAACTCAAATTAGATTAAAGACTTGAACAGAAGACCTGAAACCATAAAATTCCTATACGAAAACATAGGCAGTAAACTCCTTGACACCTATCTTGACCATAAGTTTTTGGACTCGACACTGAAAGCAAAGGTAACAACAGCAAAAATAAACAAACGGATCCACACCAAGCTCAAAAGCTTCTGCACAGCAAAAGAAACCATCAACAAAATGAAAAGGCAAGCTAGTGAATGGGAGAAGATATTTGCAAATGATATATCTGATAAAGAGTTAATCTCCAAAATATACAAAGAATTGTTACAACTCAATGGCAAAGAACAATCTGCTTAAAACAATGGGCAGAAGATCTGACTAGACCTTTTTCCAAAGAAGACATACAGATGGTCAACAGTTACTTAAAAGACAAGAAATAGCAAGTGTTGGCAAGGATGTGGAGAAAAGGGAACCCTCGTGCATTGTTGGTGGGAATGTAAATTGGTGCAGCCACTACGGCAAACAGTATGAAGAGTCCTCCAAAAATTAAAAACTGAAATACCATGTGATTCAGGAATTCCAGTTCTGGGTATTTATCCAAAAAAAAATCAAAAAAAAGTAACACAAAAAATATGTGAACCCTCATGTTCATTGCAGCATTATTTACAAAAGCCAAGATATGGAAATAACCTAAGTGTACATCGATGGATTAATGGATAAAGAAATGGTGATATATACATATTATATATATATATATATATATTATAATATATATATTTACTTATATATATTATTATATATGTGTATATAATATATATTATATATATTATATATATTTACTTATATATTATTATATATGTGTATATAATATATATTATTATATATAATACAAATATTATTCAGCCATATAAATAAGTGAAATCTTGCCATTTGCAACAACATGGATGGATCTTGAGGGCATTATGCTAAGTGAAATAAGTCAGACAGAGAAAGACAAATATTGTATGATATCACTTATATGTGGACTCTTAAAAACAAAACAAAACAAGCTCAAAGATACAGAGAACAGACTGGTGGTTGCCAGAGGCAGAGGGTGGGGGTATGTGTGTGAAATGCTTGAAGGGAATTAAAAGGTACAAACTTGAGTTACAAAATAAATAAGTTGGGGGGGGGGGGAATAATTCATGAAAGCCATTTAATAGGAAAATAAAATAAGTGTAATTTGTTAATCTTGGTTGTATTCTTCAGGCCTCCTGTGAGACAATATTTGTACAACCAACCACAAGAGAACTTTCACATCCCTGTAATCTTTGTGACCTTAAATAAGCTTTTGGAGCTTTTTAAGCCTTATCTATAAGACAGGGATCATCACACCTCCCTTACTGGGTTGTGAAAATCAGTGTGTTTGGCAAGTGGTAAGAACACAATAAATGAATACCCACAGCAATAATAATTACTTACAATATACATAGGTCAACATACTTGTATTAAAAAATATATATTTCTAAATCGTTTTACCCCACAGCATTCCTCTAAAAAACCAGTATTAACTGCCAATGCTGTATAAGATATCCTGGGGAATTCAAAGAAATTCTCTCTTGCCCTTCATCAGTTTGTCAGGCTTAAATATCATAAGGACATAAATGATTACAAATCAAGGCATTCTTGGTCAAATGCCCCAGCAGCAGTGTGGGGACTAAGGGGAACTCCAAGTGGAGTTTACTGAATACTGAATGGAGACTGCTTTCAGAAGGGAGAGCGCCCTTGACTACCAGGTAGGAAACTACGTGGGATCCTTTCTTTCTCTTTCTTTTTCTTTCCTCCCTCCCTCCCTCCCTCCCTCCCTCCCTTTCTTTCTTTCTTTCTTTCTTTCTTTCTTTCTTTCTTTCTTTCTTTCTTTCTTTCTTTCTGATGTTTGTTTATTTTTTTAGGGGGGAAGGGGCAGAGAGAGTGGGAGACACAGAATCAAAAGCAGGCTCCAGGCTCTGAGCTGTTAGCACAGAGCCTGACACAGGGCTCAAACTCACGAATCAAGTTATCATAACCTGAGCCGAGGTCGGATGCTCAACCGACTGAGCCACCCAGGCACCCCCCAGGATCATTTCTTAAACAGCCATTTCCATAAAATTTTCCATCAAATGCATGGACCACAGAGCTGTTCTGAGTGGTGTGGCACAAACAGCAAAGTGAAAGAGGTATCACATCACAGCATTTCTACAATATATTTTCTCATTAATTTATTTGTGTTTTAGTAAAGAACTTCATTAATAAAAGCACCATTCTATTCTGCAATTCTCTAGTTGAGAATTGCTTTATATTTCAGAAGTCTTCCCTTTTAAAACAGACAGATAATAAATAGGGACACCTGGGTGGCTCAGTTGTTAACTGTCTGACTCGATTTTGGCTCAGATCATGATCTCACACTTCATGAGATTGAACCTGGAGTCGGGCTCTGTTCTGGTAGCCCAGAGCCTGTTTGGGATTCTCTCTCCCCCTTTCTCTCTGCGCCATACCCTGCCCCCCCCCCCCCCTCTTTCATGTGCTTGTGTGCTCTCTCTCTCTCAAAATAAATAAATAAACATTTAAAAAAAATTGAATAACCAGCCTGTAGGTAACTGGAACCCTTGTTAACTGGAAATCCCCCTCTTTTGGGAAAAAAGTAACAAGTGCAGTAAAACACATGAATTTCATTAATTTTTTAAAAAGTCATTTTGGCACGTGGCTCTGACTCAGTGCAGCGTCTACCCAATTTTCTATACATTTGGCACTGTAAAATTAGGATGCATGTTCAGAATGATGACTCTCAGGCTTTATGGGCACCCCAACATCAAAGAAAGACTCTTTTCACTTACTATACTGCATGTATTAAGGTAAGATATCGGTTTGCAATATATATATATATATATATATATATATATATATATATATTTAATTTCAATTTATGCTCCAGCTAAAGGGGCTTTCTGGTTAATCCTTACCCAAAATGAAAATTTAATTTAGCAGAACACCTCCCTCCTGAGGCATCCTGATTAATTGGGAGTTTATTGTATCTAACAGAAATGTTTCATATGTGATATTCACCTAAAGGCAGATTTCAAAATGGAAATTTGAGTAAAATCCTCTTAGCTTTTCTAAAGTTATGGAGCTCTCTTAAAAGTTTTCCCATGTAGGGGCGCCTGGGTGGCTTAGTCGGTTGAGCGTCCGACTTCCGCTCAGGTCACGATCTCGCGGTCCGTGAGTTCGAGTCCCGCGTCGGGCTCTGGGCTGATGGCCCAGAGCCTGGAGCCTGCTTCCGATTCTGTGTCTCCCTCTCTCTCTGCCCCTCCCCCATTCATGCTTTGTCTCTCTCTGTCTCAAAAATAAATAAATGTTAAAAAAAAAAAATTAAAAAAAAAAAGTTTTCCCATGTAAAATTAATTCTTCCCTGCTGCTAATAATCACAAACAACTTAAAGTTTGATCATTTTTACATTTTGGAGCAAGCACTCTTCAAGTTTGTAAGTTATAATGTATATGTCTATTACCACAGTAACCATTCCCGGACAAAATGCATAGGAAAGATTGGATAGTGTTTCAGCACACTTACTTGTCTTTCATTTTCTTTTTACCCTGAATTGTACCTAGCTTTATACTATTACTTCACCTGTTTTTCTTTTATTTAAATAATTAGGTAATGCATTGCTGCTTCCTGAAGGCCAGATCATAGTTTCAAGCTGGAAGTAGGAGAATTGCATTGAGAAGACATAGAAAATGGCTTTTTTCTTTTCTTCTCTTTCTTCTTCTTCTTTTTTTTTTTTTTCTTATTTGTGATTTTTTTTTTTTTTTTTGCTCCAGGCTCTGGGAAAAAACTTCATCCCACCGGTCACTGAGAGATGGATTTGATGGGTTTCTAGCCTGTCCCCTCTTGACTCTGAGGAGGTAACGGGAAGGTACTTAGGAATTTGGGTAAGAAATTATCACGTGATCTTCAGACTCGTCTTTCTGTCCCGTCCCCCTATGCTAGTGTAGATATGAAATACTGAAATCTGCAAGTTCTTGTTTTGAAATTCTTTCTGGTGAATTCATAAAGGCCGCTTTTCAGGTCTCAACACTAACGCTCACAGTCCTCTGTTCCCTTTGGCCAACTCACAGAGGTGTGGAATTTCCATCCATGACTACAGATCTATGTAGTGTCTGCTCATACTGGGTCCAGAGGACCAAGGTGCTGGAGCTGCAGAGGAAAATCAGACTTGGGCCGATTCACGCTGGGATGGATGCCACAGTTAAGGAGCAGTACGGATCATTACCCTAGTGGAGTATTCAGGATCCAGAGCACTAATAGCTCCTCTCCCAGCCAAAAGTCACTGGAGGGCAGGAACCATGACTCACTCATTTCTGCACCTCCCATAGAACAAACTCAGTGTGGTAAGTCGGGAGTAACGTGTGTTAAATTTAAGTAAATGCACAAAACCAGAAATGTTTATCCCTCACAAACCAGTTTACCCTGCTTTCCTATTACTGATATTGGCATCATCTTTGCCGACATCCACATCCAAACCCTCAGGTTATATTTGATGCCCATTCTCCTCTGCCACCCCCCCCCCCCACATCCAATCACTTGTCAATTCCTCATGAGCCTTTGCTCTGAATTTCTCCTACACCACTTTCCATCCATTTACTCCACCCTAGTTTGAGTTATGACCTCTCTGAGTAATGCAAACTTGTCACCCCTCTTCCCACCTCTAGGTGTTCCTTAGTATGTGCACCAAATTAAGTTATCCTGCCGCCAAGCTCGTATGATGCCCGCACTTAACTACCATATCTCCTTGGTCTTATCTCCTCTGGACCCTTGGTTGGCATCCTCTGCTGGGGGCATTGCCTGTTCCCATGGAATTTGCCCACATTTGCCCTGTGCTCGAGGTTCTAAGTTCCCTCCACTAGGAATTTCCTCCCAGTCTCCAACGTTCAAAATCCTATAGTTTGTTTGTATCATTCAGGGTTTTGGGTTGCAAGACAGGGAGGTACCTCTGGCTACCTTAAACAGAACAGGGATTTATGGGAAGAATATCAAGTAGCTTGCGGGGGCAGCTGGAGTTGGTGGAAGAAGGAGGGAGGACCAAACAGGTTAACACCTCTGTAAGGAAGTTCTGGGACCCTTCCAGTAAAAACAAACTGAATCTCATTTTTCTCCTCTCTGCCACCCTTCCCAGGTTTGAAGTCCTGAGTTTGAAGGTTCTACTGGTCAATCCCAGACCATTCATTCTTACAGGGCTTCTGGCAGTGGAGAGATGGAGAAGCCCACTCTGGTCCCACCAAACTCAGACAGGAGTCTCCCTAAAACTAGGAAGGGGGCTGGATGGAGGGGAGCCAAGGTTTCTCAAGGTCCATTCCCAATGCCACAACCTTTCGTAAAATCTAAAGACTCTTCTGTCTCCCGGAACATATTTCACTTGGTGCCTTTCATGATAGGATATGATATGAGATGATATGATGATATACTAATATTATATTATATTATATTATATTATATTATATTATATTGTATTATAGTTGTTTATGTCCTGGTCTTATCCTTCCTCTGAGCTTAAAAACTCAACTTATCCTTATTTCTCCTGAATTCTCTCTCATAATGCCTTGCAAATAGAAATATACCAGATATGTTTAACCAAATTGAACATTATGATAGAAGGTCCTAGCAAAGCTGAGATGGGTGTTTACCATGTGCCAAACACACAGTTGAGACACCATCACATGATCTCACTTAATTCTTATGACTTAAGAGTAGTTAGAGCAGTGTTACTACCATTTGAGATCCAGAGAGGTTAAATGATCTCAAGTCATGGGCTTGTAGGGGGGCTGCGGGCCTCTGAAGTCTGACCCAAGACCTTCAATCTTGCCTTGGGTTTCCCATGAGTCCAGTGAAGGGGCCAGAGGGCAGCTGGAATGCAACTCTCAGGGAAGGGAAAGGGACAAGGAATTCCTTCCTGTGTCTGCGCTGTCAAGGCAGAAATTAGTGTGACTTAGTGGGGCACACAGAGCAGGGAGCAGAGTGATTGAAGCAAACAGCTTATGTTGGGACAGAGTCAACAATGAAATTGTTGTGGTAGGACTAAGTTGGAGAGGCCTTCTAAAGATAAGTCGTAGGGTTTCACCTTGGAGTGATTTGGTGGCAGGGGGGAGGTTTATATAGTTTATACTTTCAATACTTCGTTGTTGAAGATATTTCAATAGGAAAACAAACAGGGCATACTAATGGAGTAAACATACATTTTCAGACAAAACATCAGGTTGAAAGAATAGTCTTCCCCATGTTGGGTCTTACGGTGGGTTGAATGGTAGCCCCCAAAGATATGTTCATATGGAAATTATGAATGTGATCTTATTTTAAAAGGCTCTTTGTAGCTGCTGTAAGCACAAGCACCTTAAGATGAGACCATCCTGGATTAGGGTGGGCTTTAAGTCCAATGGCAAGTTTTTTTATATACAAAATTTAAAAAAGATTTCTTTATTTTTGAGAGAGAGAGAGAGAGAGAGAGAGAGAGAGAGAGAGCACGCAAGTGAGTGGGGAAGGGGCAAAGAGAAAGAATCCCAAGCAGGTTCCACGCTGTCAGCACAGAGCCCGACATGGGGCTCGATCTCACGAAGTGAGAGATCATGACCTGAGCTGAAATCAAGAGTTGGATGCTTAATCAACTGAGCCATCCACATGTCCCCAGTGGCAAGTGTTTTTATAAGAGAGAAGGAGCCAGAGGACACAGGGGATCTGGCCATGTGAAGACAGAGGCAGAGATTGGAGCGATGTTTCCACAAGTCAGGAGATACCTGGGGCCACCAGAAGCTGGAAGAGGCAGGGAAGAATTCGCCCTTTGCTTTCTCAGGAAGCATGTTGACATCTTGATTTCAGACTCTGGCACCCCAGAACTCTGAGAGAATGAACTCCCTGTTTTAAGCCACACAGTTTAAGGTAATTTATTAAGAGGATCCCTAGAAATGAATATGCCTTTTAAGGCTCAGTTCCTCTGCCTTCTTGGAAGCAAACGCTCAAGTCTTCTGCTGTCAGAGAACTTTTGAGGAACTGTGGTGGGCCATGGGAGCCATGGTTAGTTCTTGAGCAGGGGCTGGGCAAGATAGAAGCAGTTTTTAGGAGGGTTACATTGACGCTGATAGCCACCATAAATTTGGGGGATGGAGGGAAACGAGTAATGGGGGGCTAGTTGGAAGGCAATGGGCATACTGGAAAGAACAGGAATTTTGGAGTCAGGATCTAGTGCTGACCCCAGTTCCTTCACTTACTGCTTCCGTTTTTTTTTTTTTTTTTAATGTTTATTTATTTTTGAGGGGGGAGGGTGGGCAGAGAGAGAGAGAGAGGGAGACAGAGGATCCGAAGCGGGCTCTGTGCTGACAGCAGAGAGCCCAATGCGGGGCTAGAACCCACGAACCGTGAGATCATGACCTGAGCTGAAGTCGGATGCTTAGCCGACTGAGCCACCCAGGCACCCCTTCTGCTTTGGTTTTTTTCATGTGCATAATGAGGATAATGTATCATGTGTGAGTTACAGACGGTATATGAATTAAAAAGTTACCTGAGGTGTTATTAGTAATAATGTAACAATTTGGATGGTGCCAGGGGAAAGGGAGAAGATACAAAGAGCTGTTTCAAGATCACCAGAACTCAAAATCATGACGATTTAGACTGAGAGGGATCCCGAGGTCATCTAGTCCCCTCTCCTCACTGTCCTTGGGGAGAGCTTGGAGAGAAGGAAGGAAGAAATGGAATTGCAGTGAGGTTTCTTCTTCAGGAGCTGAGATGCCTGCTGGACTCTTGGCCAAGCCTGAGACCGTGGGAGGAGGAGCTACTTTCGGAAGGAGATAAATTTCATTCTGAACCTGGTGATATTGAAGAGACAATAAGCCACCCAGAGAGACTGCAGACAGGCTACAGATCTGGGAGTTTATCACAGAACATCCAGCCTGGAAGCATACAAAACAAAGATCAACTCTCTTTAAAAAACAAACAAAAACGGGGAGGGGTGTGCCTGGGTGGCTCAGTTGGTGAAGCGTCTAACTCTTGGTTTTGGCTCAGGTCATGATCTCTCAGTTTTGTGAGTTCGAGCCCCACATCAGACTCTGGGCTGGCATCTTGGAGCCTGCTTGGGATTCTCTCTCTCTCTCTCTCTCTCTCTCTCTCCCTCTCTCTGCCCCTCCCCCACTAGCTCTCCCTCTCTCTCTCAAAATAAAGAAATAAACTTAAAAAAAAAGGCACACATTAGAATAAAAGCAAAGCGCCAAAGTCTGCTTTGGGAATGTTACTGTTAGAGGCTGGAAGGACAGCATGCTCTATAAGGACAGACGTGGGAAGGTCAGAAAGGTAGTCATGTTAGATAAATGAAAACATGACTGAATTTCAGGTGATAACACAAATGCCATGTGCTTCTGAAAACTGCACAGGCTAAGGATTAAGACAGGGACACTGCGTTCTAGATAGAATAGCCTTGGGGACTTCACCTTTGTAAAGGAAGGAAGGAGGAAGAGGAGTTCAAGAACCATGATTCAGCGACAGTTTACAAAAGCAGACAAGTTAAAAACTGGGTCACTGTTATGACACGTATTTTAGGTAAACTAATTTAAAATTGGGCCAGACCATTTATCATAATTCTGCTTTCTTTATTAGTAAGACAAAAGGATGAACTGAGGTAGTTTTTTTCCCAAGGTCAAAAAGAAGGAGGCTATCCAGATCCCTGCTCTGTACATCATAGCTACTTGCAGCTAGTGACCTACGGAGGGCTCCCTATGGCCAGGACGTGTGCCAGGGACAGGCAGACATAGGAGCTAAGTAAATGTGATCTCTCCATTTGATAGATTTTAGATCGGTTAAGAAACACCTGTGCAAGGGTCCACACTTGAAGAAGCAGAGAGTCAAACACCATACTGTGACCTCAAAGTTATACTGGCTCTAGCTACCCTACTTGGTTGGGGAACAAAGCAGGGGATGAATGATTCAGATGATACAGCCTCGTCACCTTGGGTAAATTATTATTGCTTTAATAATAATGAGAAGCCAGCAGCCTAAGAAATAATCTCATTAACATGGATCCAGGCTATTCCGCCAGGAAATCAGAATCATTTGAATAGTAGGATTTCCTTTTGGGAAGCCATCTGGGAAGGCGATTGGAGAACAGACATCTGGATGCATATGCCCTGCTAAAGGAAAACTTGTCTTTCCCCTTCTCCTGGGTTTTGATCTTCCAAATTTGTTTCCAGGAAAGCCCCTACGTGTGGCCAGGTGACCGGACCAGTCCCACTACTAAGGACAGCTCCTTCTGGCGCCCACCTTGGGGCCGCTCCTTACAGGATTTTGCCTGGTGGGTGTGCTTGAGCCGGACCTCAGGCACCACAGGCTGCAGGGCTGAGTTTCCTCTCCTCCTCTTAAGAAGTGCTTCCGACGGGAATGATGGAGTACTAAAGTGTCTGTTTGGGAAAGTAAATAGATACAAGGCAAATAAATAAAAATGCCCAGAAGCAATTACAGAAAGGAAGTGACATTTTTATGTAAGTCACTTTTCTGATGGACAACAGGCCTCCTTTGCCGAGAGTGCCGTGGGAATGCTTCCGGGAGGGGGACGGTCGCCAAACAACTAGAGCGTCGTGATAAGAAAATCAAACAAAAAGAGGATGGAAAGGCCACCCGGCAGTCACTCGAGGCTGGAAGTTGCTGCCTTTATTTCCTCTTGAGTCCGCTCGCCACCCCCCCCCCCCCCCCCCGCTACCGCACTCCCCGAGCGGGCAGTTTGGGGAGCGGGTACCTCTGCTCCGCGTCCGCGCCCCGGTCCCGCGCCCCCCCCTCCCTCCGGTGCCCGCCGCGCCGGAGCGCCGGGAGTCCGGGCCGTGCCCGAGCCCGGCCGCGCCGCGAGCCCCGGCGCTGCCTGCGCGCCCCCAGGTGGGTGTCTGGCCC